>NW_027507788.1:213466326-213498826 GCF_037356315.1 Lithobates pipiens
ATGACAAGAGATTTGGGATTCTGTTCAGTCCCTCTTAGAATCAGACAGCCCAGCCAGGACCCTGACTTTGTTTTTAGGTAGGCAATACAGCTTGGTCATTTACCTACCCCCAGCCTGCTGATTGGACGGTGAAGGAGCAGCAGCAAACTGATAAGTTTTCCTTCCTCATCTTAGACTAATGCCGCGTACACACGATCGGAATTCTCGTCGGAAGAAGCTCTGATCCAGATGGAATTCTGATGGAATCTGACGGAATTTGGCTCAAGCTGTCTTGCCTACACACTGGTCACACCAAATTCCGATTATTTTATAACGCGGTGACGCGTAACAACACGTACGAAGGGACTTATAAAAGGAAGTTCAATAGCCAGTAGCCAATGGCTTCCGTCTTGTAGTTAAATCTGAGCATGCGTGATTTTTGGCGTGTCGGAATTGCATACACACAATCGGAATTACCAATAGAAAGTTTTTCCGTCTGGGAAAATTGAGAACATGCTATCGATTTTTGGCTGGCGGAAATTCGGACAGCTAAATTTCGATGGAGCATACACACGGTCGCATTTTACGATGAAAAGCTCTTGTCTGTCTTTTTCTGCCCAGAATTCCGACCGCGTGTACGCGGGCATAATAGTGCTGTGTAATGCAATTTTTTGGCAGTGGTGGCAAGTAGTCATGGTAAGTGGTGGGGAGTGGGTGGTATGGTGGAAAGTAGTTGTCGTCAGTAGTGGTGTTGGTGGAGGGGTGGTGGTAAGTAGTGATATTGCTGGAGTGGGTAGTGATTGTGATGGTGGTGGGGAGTAGAGGGGTGGTAAGTGGTGTTGGTGGGGAGTGGGTGATGGAAAGTAGTGGTGGGGAGTGAGGTGGTGGTGGTGGTGGCAAGTAGTGGTGGTGGGGAGTGGGTGATGGAAAGTAGTAGTGGGGAGAGTAGTGGTGGTGGGGAGTGGGTGATGGTACGTAGTAGTGGTTGTGGTGGGGAGTAGAGTGGTGGTAAGTAGTGGTGGCGGGGAGTGGGTGCTGTTGGTGGGGAGTGGGTGATGCAAAGTAGTGGTGGTGGGGACTGGAGTGGTGGTGGGGAGTGGGTGATGGTAAGTAGTAGTGGTGGTGGTGGGGAGTGTAGTGGTGGTAAGTAGTGGCAGTGGGGAGTGGGTGATGGTAAGTAGTGAGGTTGGTGGGGAGTGGTTGGTGGTGGGGAGTGGAGTGGTGGTGGGAAGTGGGTGATTGTAGGTAGTAGTAGTGGTGGTGGTGGGGAGTGTAGTGGTAGGGAGTAGAGTGGTGGTGGGAAGTGGGTGTTGGTGGGGAGTAGAGTGGTGGTAAGTAGTGGTGGTGGGGAGTGGGTGGTGTTTTTTAAGTAGTGGGGTTGGTGGGGAATGGGGTGGTGGTAAGTACTAGTGGTGGTGGGGTCGTGGTAAATAGTGGGTGGTGTTGGGGTGGTGGTACGAAGTGGGGGGGGGGGGGTTTATTGAAAGGGTTGCATCTTGTAATGTAATGACGTTGGGTGACTGTTGTAGACCCGGACAGACCAGTTCTTGGTGGGGTTTGTGAAGGTCCTGTGCCTCTGATTTGCCCGTTTTGACTTAATTGAAGTAACCAATGTCTTCTCATCCTGTAACCCCCCCCCCCCCCCAGCGAGGACAGCTATCTGGTGACGGATTACGTAAAGACAGATCAGTATGAGATCGATGAGATCGTTATTGGAGACAGCCTGGTTTCTCCCTCCCCAAAGTCGGGGACTGCTGGAAACCGAAGTCCAGCTGGACCTTATCTATTCCAGATAACCATGAGGAAGAACAGCGAGGGGCGGCAGGAGCAGGTTACACTGGCAACAGATACACTGTGAGTATTGGCTGGAGGAATTGTGGGAATGACAGCGAGTGGCCCTAAAGTGACCCTCCATGGAGCTGTGAGCGCTTCTTCTGCAGGGGGTTACACAGAACTCCATTTAGCTTGATTGTGTGACATTCCTGATAGACATGTGCAGAATGGAAAACATTTGTTTTGTTTCGGATAGATTCGTTATGTTACTAATTTTGTTTTGTTGAATCGTTTCGGAATTCAGTTTGCTTAATTAAATTTTTGTTCATTTTCGAATGAATTCCAAATTTTCGGAATTTCTCGAATTCGGATCGGTCGAAAAATGATCGGGGCATGCTGGGTTGATGATTTCACAAAGTGGGCAGGGTCACCTGGTGACTCCGCCCCTTAGCTATTTAACAAATGGCAGTCAGCGGGAGCGTTTTTTTTTTTTTTTTTTTTTTTTTTTTTTTTGGAAAGGACTTCTTAAAAACTCGTGTAGTGCCTTTATTCACTTTTTTTGTTGAATGAGTAGAGGGTACTATGAACTACCCCATACTCATTCACATAGGGGGGAGGGAGGCCAGGATCTGGGGGCCCCCTAGGTAAAGGGGGCTTACGGTTTTCGAGAAGCCCCCTTCCTGCCCACAGACCCCCATAACCACCGGCCTGGGTTGTGGGGAAGAGGCCCTTGTCCCCATCAACATGGGGACAAGGTGCCCTTCCCCAAAGCACCCCTGCCATGTTAATAGCATGTGGCCTGGTATGGTTCAGGGGGCCCCCCCGCCCCTTTCCTGGTTTGGATAAGGATCTGTTATGGATTTTGGGGGGGGGGGGGGGGGCCTTCGCCTTTTTTTTTTTTTTTCTATTGCCAGCATTCTTTTGTTTACATTTCAGCTGTCTGCGGGTAAGCCCCCTGACAGCTGATGAATTATCGGTTGTTAAGGACACTGTGGCAGACTTCCCGGCCCCACTCCTTAACAACCAGCTATTCTTCACACAGAATACAAATTGCTCAATCATTTTTCGGCTGATCCGAATTTGAATCGTTCCGAAAATGTGGAATTAGTTAGAAAATGAATAAATGACTTTCGAAGTGCCACAAATCGGTGCCCACCAATCGGCATCCACAGTACGTAAGTGCCAGTAATCAGTGCCACCTATCAATGCCCACCAGTGCTGCCAATCGGTGCCTTATCAGTGCTGCCTATTAGTGACCACCAGTGCCGCCTAATTGGTGTCGCCTTATCACTGCCCATCAGTGTCGCCTTATCAGTGCAGCCTATCTGTGCCCATCAGTGCAGCCTCATCAGCATACATCCAATGAAGGAGAAAAACTTCCTGTTTGCAAAATTTATTAACAAAATATAAAACGGTTTTGTATTTTTTTTTTTTTTTATTTCTTTAACAAAAAATAGAAAACCGCAGAAGTGAACAAATACCACCAAAAGAAAGCTCTATTTGTGGGGGAAAAAAAAATGATAAAACGTAATTTGTGTACAGTGTTGTATGACCGCGCAATTGTCGTTCAAAGAGTGACAGCGCTAAAAGCTTTAAATTGGTCTGGGCAGGAGGGGGGGGGGGGGGGGTTTAGGTAAGCAAGTGGTTAACATGTAACCAGAGGCAAAACTTTTTTATTTTATTTTTTTTTTTCATTTTGGATAGACTAAGGAATTAGGACATTATTATTATTATTATTATTATTATTATTATATTTTTATTTTTTTAGCCATCTATGGGGGGGATTTCACTTCCTGTGCCATAGCTAAAAGAGGAAGTGAGGAGAAATCTCTCCAAAGCGAGGGAATCCCTGGTTGTCACCAGATCTGGTGTCCCCATAGGAAGATTTCTCTTCTTTTACTGTTCTGATGTCAACATAAAATGTGGGATTTTCTTTTACTTTCACTTTCAATGAGAACAGTAAACAGGATAAATAGAGAGGGGGGATCTCCAGGTAAGTGACTCCCTCAATAGGAAAGTGAGGATGAGTGACGGCTCCAGAGTCTGCACTTTAAACACGGAGTCGGCAATGGCAGGAACTACAGTCCCTTTCTAAACAGGATATCTTTAATATCAGCCTTTCCAGCTCCTGCACAATTTATTGTTTCCTAACTGTCATGCCGATGCAGTAGATTCAATACTTTGGGTCACTGATTCGGATATACTGTAGACTTCAAGTCATTATTCAGGTCGGGGTTCCAGACTTCATGCACTGCATGGTTTTTCAAGGTTGGTCATTTTAGAATTTAGGGAAGCCAGGGACCGCCTGGCACCTGCCATGTGGACACTCTTATTCATATCTGTTTTTGTTTGCAGGAGCGACCGGGCCCGATGGATCACTGCGCTGGAGGTCAAAGAAGAAAATAGGCGTTATAGCAAATCCAAGTCAGCAGGTAAGAGAAAACGGGGATGGGTTTGTTGGCTGGAAGTTTACATCGAGAGGGTAGAGAGCAACAGGTTTAGATAGGCATGATGGTCCGATGTCCTGAAAGGTCATACTGGTGTGAAGGTCAGGTGTCCAACAAGGCCATAAAAAGGGGTGAGGGTCAGGTGTCCAACAGTCCTATAGTTGTAATGATCAGGTGTCCAATAAGGCCATGTAGGAGTGATGGGCAGTTGTCCAGCAAAGCCATATATTTGTGCAGGTCAGGTGTTCAATAGGGATGAGCCCGCGGTGGACTTGAACATCAGGTGTTTGTTCTAAAACTGACCAAACATATGTGGTGTTCTCAGAAAATTTGAGTGCCGCGGAACGCCCCATAATGCACTGCGAGGTCATATAGGTGTAATGATCAGGAGTTCATGAAAGCCATATAGAAGTGATCGGCATTGTCCAGCAAAGTCACATAGTTGTGGTGGTCAGTGTGTCCAACATGGTCCTATAGGTGTGAAGGTCACCTGTCCTAAAAGGTCATGAAGCTGTAATGATCAGGTGTCCAACAAGGCTATAAAAGAGTGATGGGCAGTTGTCCAGCAAAGTCCTATATTTGTGATGGTCAGGTGTCCAACAAGGTCATACAGTTGTAGGGGTCAGGTGTTCAACAAGGCCATGTAAAGGTGTAAGGATCAGGAGTCCATCAAGGCCATAATAGGAGTGATGAGCATTTGTCCAGCAAAGCCATATATTTGTGAAGGTAAGTTGTTCAACAAGGCCATATAAAGGTGTGAGTGTCAGGCATCTGACTGGTGAGGTGTACAACAAGGTCATATAGGTGTAATGAGCAGGATTCCATCAAGGCCATATAGATGTGATGGGCATTGTCCAGGAAAGCCAAGTAGTTGTGATGGTCAGGTGTCCAACAAGGCCATATATTTGTAAAGGTCAGTTTTTCAACAAAGCCATATAAAGGTGTGAGAGTTGGGTGTCAAACTGGTCAGGTATCCAACAAGGTCATATAGGTATAATGATCAGGAGTCCATGAAGACAACATAGTTGTGATGGTCAGCGGTCTAACGTGGTCCTATAGGTGTGACGGTCACGTGTCCAACAAGGCCAGATACAAAACAGATTACAGCGCACACATACAAAAATGACATTTATCCTGCAAGGCTAGTTAAAAACACCTGAACATATTCAAAAATACAAGGGTTTGGTCACACTATATGGTCATATAGTGCTAAGCCCACTTACTGTGACAAAGTACCCTGAATTAGTGGGTCCTACCCTAGTAATAGAATGAAAGAACCTGTGTCTCAACCATAAGAGATAAACTCCTCTATGTGGGAGAACTGAAGGGATTCCTCCTATGCACTGGTGGCCACTAATAAGAGGTAATGAGGGGGGGGGAGGGGTGCTCAAGGTCATATAGGTGTAATGATCAGGAGTCCATCAAGGCCATAAAGGAGTGATGGGCAGTTGTCCAGCAAAGCCATATATTTGTGATGGTCAGGTGTCCAACAAGGTCATACAGTTGTAGGGGTCAGGTGTTCGACAAGGCCATGTAAAGGTGTAATGATCAGGAGTCCATCAAGGCCATATAGAAGTGATGGGTATTGTCCAGCAAAGCCACGTAGTTGTGATGGTCAGTTGTCCAAGAAGGTCATATAGGTGTGAATGTCAGGTGTCCAACAAGGTCATATATGTTTGAAGGTCAGGTGTCCAACATCATATAACGGTATGATGGTCAGGTGTCCAATAAGGTCATACAGTTGTAGGGGTCAGGTGTTCAACAAGGCCATATAAAGGTGTAATGATCAGGAGTCCATCAAGGCCATATAGGAGTGATGGGCATTTGTCCAGCAAAGACATATATTTGTAAAGGTCAGTTGTTCAACTAGGCCATATAAAGGTGTGGGGGTCAGGCATCCAACAAGGCCATGTAAATGTGTGAGTGTCAGCCATCCAACAAGGTCATATACTGTAGGTGTAATGATCAGGAGTCCATCAAGGCCATATAAGAATGATGGACATTGTCCGGCAAAGCCACGTAGTTGTGATGGTCAGGCGTCCAACAATGCCATATAAAGGTGTGAGGGTCAGGCATCCAGCAAGGTAATATAGGTGTAATAAGTGTTCAGTAAGGCCGTATATGTGTATTGGTGAGGTGTCCACAAGGCCATATAGTAATGATAGTCAGGAGTCCAAGAAGGTCACATAGGTCTGATGTTCATGTGACAAAACCAATAGCGTAGCACTCAAATTAAAGTGACTAGAAAATTATGAGAAAAATTATGGATAAACAATATTAAACCATTTGATATATGAAAATGCGAGACTGGAAAAAATTAAGATAACATATCATATTAGTCCATCTTGATTGAGTAAAACATTATGGCGTGACTGAAAAACCAACAATGGTGAATAAATTGTAGTGATGAATCTTGAAAAGTGCTTTATAATGGGGTGCAGTCAAGGGACGTAAGGTTGGCACACTTACCAGATGATAAGATGTACACATGTACCATATATCACATGGGTCAGACAGGCATGGATGTAAGGACACTTTGCCTTCCTACTCCAACCCGGTCAGTTTTCTGGACAATCAGTGGACATCTCTTTATCCCTTTGTATTTGGATGAATAGATGATTAAATTCCTCAGAAAATTCCAGCACCGATTTGCGCATCCGACCACCATCATTCAGGTTCAGGTTTCTCATTGATGATTTACCTGCCGTTTTATTATGTAGTTTGTCTGAAGTTGGATCACCTGTTCCTTTTGGGGTCTACCTTCCATCCGCTGCTCCATCTATGGATTACATCATTGAGGCCATTTCCTCACTGTATCTGCCTGACCAATGTGCTATATGGTACATGTGTCCACCTTTTTATTTATTTTTTTTTATTTTTTTTTCATGTGCCCAGATGATCTGGTGTCCAGTAGGGATGAGCCGAAACACCCCCCGGTTCGGTTTGCACCAGAACCTTCGAACGGACCAAAAATTCGTAGGAACTTTAGAACCCTATTAAAGTCTATGGGACTCGAACGTTCGAAATCAAAAGTGCTAATTTTAAAGGCTAATATGCAAGATATGCAACAGACAACACCAGCAATAAGGGGTATCTTCAGGTGTATACTGTGCTGGAGGCACACAACACCCACTAACTCCTGCAGATGCCTTTATTAGAGAACACCAGCATAAAAGGGTAGATACAGGTGTATACTGTGCTGGAGGCACACAACACCCACTAACTCCTGCAGATGCCTGTATTGGAGAACACCAGCAAAAAAGGGTGGATACAGGTGTATACTATGCTGTGCTGGAGGCACACAACACACACTTTAACTCCTGCAGATGCCTGAGAAAAGAACACACTGTCCCTGCCTATCTTGCCCTTTCCCTGCACGCCGGAACACACTACACAAGGCCGCTGCGCTGGCGGCCTTGTATAGTGTGGGGCGTTTACTAAACCCCCATGAGCTATAATTGGCCACAGGCATCCTGCCTGTGGCCAATTATGGCTCTCCTCGCTGCCAAGCATGCGGGGTCACAGTGCATGCTTGGCCAATCATGAGCCGGCAATGCACTGCGATGGCGTAGTGCATTGTGGGCCGTTCGTGCCACACGAATTTGGTGCGAACGGTCCACAAAGTTCTGAATTCGCCGAAAAGATGAACGGCCGATGTTCGAGTCGAACACCGAGCTCATCCCTAGTGTCCAGTAAAGCCATATAAAGGTATGAAGATCAGGTGTCCACAAACTTTTAGCCATATAGTGTATAATATAATCTATACTCAGAAGGTCTTTATAACATGGATACAAGTTCCATTAAGATGATTACACCTGCATGTTTACTGAGGAACATACATGGACAATAGTTTCCCTTTAGAATTTTTCCCTGTACATAGAAGAGGGGAGGCGCTCAGTATATCTGTGAAGGGCAGAGATTGGAGGCTGTGATGATACTCTGCCTGATTTGGCTCTCTAATTCCATCGTCTCTTTTTCAGGATTGCGCCAGGTGGAGATTATAAAGGCCTACATGGCGAAACAGGCGGACGAGGTGTCCCTGCAGCAAGCAGATGTAGTCTTGGTGCTTCAGGAGGAAGACGGTAATGCAGATCGGTGTCTTTTATATAAATTACGCTTCTTCTAAATACTACCTATTGGCTGTCATGCCGATCCAGTGGCTTCACTGATTTGGAACAAGTATACAGATCTGAAGTTCTGAACATTCTGCGATTTTATTCCTGAATGTCTGTCCCAGGCTGTGACTCAAAGTACTGATCCCAGGGAAAGGGGTATTTGATGGGGGGGGGGGGGGGGGAGGTTCATAAATGGTTGCCTTTGTATTTATCCCAGTACAGGACACTTGTTAATGATAAATCTTGGATAACTAATTCACTATTTCTGTATGTTAGACCTACAAATATTATTTTTTTCAATGTTCTATAGACGCAACATATTCGGGGGTGCTCATTGGCCATTAACATCAGGTGTCCCTGTGTTAATGTCCCTAAAACAGTCCTACACACTGATATGCTGGGGGAGGTTGGCAGGGACGGCAGAAGAAGGGCAGGGACGGCAGAAGAAGGGCAGGGACGGCAGAAGAAGGGCAGCGCCGCTTAAGACTAGATTCTCTAATGTGGCTGGGCCTTTACATATTTTCATTGGTTCATCCACTGGAGGGCGCATGACCCATTAAAGAATATAGAATGCCCCCTCTAGCTCTCAGGTGCACGACAGGGGGATCAGGACACCAAATGGGTATGCTCAACTTTTTTTTCATTTTTTTCAAATCTTGAAACTCTATAAAGACCTGCAGTAAGGTCCTAAAACAACGGTAAGCTGACAGGAAAGGGGGTAGGGGTGGGGCTGACAGTTGGGGAAGAGAGGGGCCCAGAATACAGCAAGCTAACACAATGAGAGAGAGGATGAGCACCTCGACTCTACTGAACTCTCCCAGTAACGCCAGGAAACCTCAGTTCAGGGACAATGGAAGCTCGGCTGAAAAGGTTCAGCATGCCCTAGCTCAGAGGCGTTGCTAGGTCTACAAAAGATCTGGGGCTAGAGCCCATAGCGGCATAGTAAAAGTCATACGGTTGGGCGGGCATACACATGTATATAATATCCCCAGAGAGCCTCCCCCTTGGCTCGGGGTCCCCAGAGAGCCTCCCCCTTGGCTCGGGGTCCCCAGAGAGCCTCCCCCTTGGCTCGGGGTCCCCAGAGAGCCTCCCCCTTGGCTCTGGGTCCCCAGAGAGCCTCCCCCTTGGCTCTGGGTCCCCAGAGAGCCTCCCCCTTGGCTCTGGGTCCCCAGAGAGCCTCCCCCTTGGCTCTGGGTCCCCAGAGAGCCTCCCCCTTGGCTCTGGGTCCCCAGAGAGCCTCCCCCTTGGCTCTGGGTCCCCAGAGAGCCTCCCCCTTGGCTCTGGGTCCCCAGAGAGCCTCCCCCTTGGCTCTGGGTCCCCAGAGAGCCTCCCCCTTGGATCAGGGCCTCCCCTTGGATCAGGGCCTCCCCCTTGGATCAGGGCCTCCCCTTGGATCAGGGCCTCCCCCTTGGATCAGGGCCTCCCCTTGGATCAGGGCCTCCCCCTTGGATCAGGGCCTCCCCTTGGATCAGGGCCTCCCCCTTGGATCAGGGCCTCCCCTTGGATCAGGGCCTCCCCTTGGATCAGGGCCTCCCCCTTGGATCAGGGCCTCCCCTTGGATCAGGGCCTCCCCCTTGGATCAGGGCCTCCCCTTGCATCGGGGGCCCCCCCAGAGCCTCCCCCCTTGCATCGGGGTCCCCAGAGAGCCTCCCCCCCCTTGGGGACCTCTGTAGAGACTCAGGGTCCCCAGAGAGCCCTCCACTTACATCGGGATCCCCAGAGAGCCGAGCCTCCCCTTGGGGACCCCTGTAGAGATTCAGGGCTATAGCCCCAAAAGCCACCCCCTAGCGACGCCACTGCCCTAACTGTTTTGGGAAGGGGGGGGAAATCAGGGGTCCTGCAGGGTGAGGGGGAGGGAACTCTGCCCACTCTAACCAAAAACTGAGAAATCTTTCCTAGTTTCTTTTGGGGGACTTGCATGCTGCTGCAAAAAAATGTTTTTGTTTTCATCAGTACAGCTTTTGTTGTTTTTTCTTTTGGAGTTTGTTTGTGTTTTTTTTTTGTTTTTTGTTTTTTTTTAGATGTGAACTTTTCTATAAGTCAGTAGTACACACGGCACATAAACCTCAATAAAATTGCACTGCATTTGGATCTGCAAACCAAGAATAAAAAAAACTTGCATCCATGGCCGATAATTTAATTTATGGGCATACACATCCTATGTATCTATTTCTTTGTCATGGTACTATTATTGCTATTGTACTATTTATTTTTTCGCTATTATTGCAGTATTTGTCCTTTTTTATTTGCTGTAATTAATTGTTTTTGTTTTTTTGTTTTTTTTAGGTTGGTATCAGGGTGAACGACTCCGGGATGGCGAGCGCGGTTGGTTCCCACAGACCTGCGCCAAAGAAATCACTAACCAGGTAGCGGTGGAGCGGAACGTTAAACGTATGGAGAGGCTGCGGATTGAAACCGACGTCTAGCCGAGCTGACAGATTTTATTGAACTGACACCTCAAGATGCGCGCTTGCCGCTCCCGGTACTACCAGGCTGCCCCTGTGGACTCCAGTCAACATTTAGGAATATCGATGAGCCGTGGTACACAAATGATTTCACTTATTTTTGTCTGAAGATATATATATATATTTTTTAAACCTAACCAGCACTGGAAGGGATATCAGGAGCCCCACCAATACGTTTCTTACCTCCATTCAATCACATTGCTGGATATTCAGCGTGACCTCTGTTCTTCTAGAGCAGGGGTCTCCAAACTTTCTAAACAAAGGGCCAGTTTCCTGTCCTTCAGACTTTTGAGGGGCTGAACTGTGGTCATTGGGAGTAGAAAGATCCCGACATCAGTGGGAAAAAAAACATTGCTCTATCTTTGGAGTCAGTGGAATTGTGCCCTGTGAACGGGAAGAACTGTGCCCCATCATTGGTGCTATTGGGCCCATTTGTTGGTGTCATTGGGTGGAATTGTGCCCCATTATTGTTGTTATTGAGCCCAGTTGGTGTAATTGGGAAGGATTGTGCCCCATCATTGGTGTCATTGGGCCCATGGGGAGGAATTGTGCCCCATCATTGGTGTCATTGAGAAGAACTGTGCCCCATCTTTGATGGTATTGGACCCATTTGTTGGTGTAATTGGGCCCACTTGGTTTAATTGGGAAGGATCGTGCCCCATCATCGGTGTTATTGGGCCCATTGGGAGGAATTGTGCCCCATCATTGGTGTCATTGGGCCCATTTGTTGGTGTCATTGGGAAGAACTGTACCCCATCATTGGTGTTATCGGGCCCATTTGTTGGTGTTATTGGGTGGAATAGTGTCCCATTATTGTTGTTATTGGGCCCACTTGGTGTAATTGGGAAGGATTGTGCCCCGTCTTTGGTGTTATTGGGAGGAATTGTTCCCCATCACTGGTGTCATTGGGAAGAACTGTGCCCCATCATTGGTGATATTGGACCTGCAGGTGGTATTGGACACATTTGTTAGTGTCATTGGGTGGAATTGTGCCCCATTATTGTTGTTATTGGGCCCACTTCATGTAATTGGGAAGGATTGTACCCCATCATTGGTGGTATTGGGTCCATTTGTTGGTGTCATTGGGTGGAATTGTGCCCCATCATTGTTGTTATTGGGCCCACTTGGTGTAATTGGGAAGGATTGTACCCCATCATTGGTGTCATTGGGAGGGATTGTGCCCCATTATTGGTGTCATTGAGAAGAACTGTGCCCCATCATTGGTGGTATTGGACCCATTTGTTGGTGTCATTGGGTGGATTTGTGTCCCCTCGTTGGTGTTATTGGGCCCTATTGTTGGTGTCATTGAGAAGAATTGTGCACCATTATTGGGGTCATTAGGAGGAATTGTGCCCCTTCATTGGGGTCAGTGGAAGAGTGGGGGTTATGCCCCATTGTTGGTATCAGTAGAATAAATAGTGCTCCGAGGGCCAGATGTAAGCGGACAAAGGCCCACATCTGGGCCGCAGTTTGGAGACCACTGCTCTAGAGTCTAAATCTAATTTTTGTTTTCTATCCTGTATGGCGGGGGTCTCCAAACTGGCCCATGTAGTGAATCCGGCCCGCTGCAAGATTTTATTTGTCCCTCTGGTCTAAGATGGGACTTTGAGGGTGACTCTGATGTAAGGAGGGGGAGGGGTTGCTCTGGTGGGGACTCTCATGATTGGGGGACTTTGTAGGAGACTTTGATGTGGGGGGGGGGGGAAAACTGGTGGAGATTCTCTTGGGGGGGGGGGGGGGGGCGGAGAGACTCTGGTGGGCACATTCTGTGAATGGACAAGGGCAAATTAGATTGTTTCCCAGCCCCTCCTCCATTTTTCCATTCCCAGAGTGTCTCGCATTCGGTTCACAGAACGTGAGCTGTCCCCTGAATGGCAAATCTTCTCCCCCCGTCTTCCCTTGTCCATCCACAGAACATTTTTGCATTGAAAGGCTTTTTGTGAATGGACAAGGGGACAGCTACACAATTTTTTGTAAGGGGGACTTTGATGTAAGGGAGTGCTTAATGGGGACTCTGAGTACTCCTATGTAAAGGGGACTCTGATGTATGGGGAGACTCTGGTGAGGACTCATCATGTAAGGGGGACTCTGATGTAGAATGGACTTTAATGGAGACTCTGGTGGGTATTCTCATGTAAGGTGGACTTTAGAGGGGACTCAGATTTTTGTGGGCCAATGACAATTCTGTAAAAATATTTGATGTGGTCCTCAGACTGTAAATTATAGGGACTGCTGTTGCGTGGTATAAACATTATCATGGCTGTTTTTAAGGGGTCTATTTAGAAAAAAAAATCCCAGATCTATGTGTCTTTGTGAAACTGCGTGTACATTTGTCCTGTGTCAGTGCTGGCAAACACAAATGTTCCTTGGCTATCCTCTGTGCAGGTCAGATGTTATTCATTCATAAGAATTTAAATCTGGAAAAATACTGCATTTTGGCCAGTAGATGGAGCTGATGATTACATGAAATAATTAATATGCCATTCTCATCAGCACCATCTAGTGGCCATAATGCAGAATTTCTTAGAACTGTTTCTTTTATTGTGAAAGAATAGCATGCATTGTGGAGAACAAATAGCCTCGTAACCTGTAGTTTTGCCCGTATTTGCACACAATTGGCATTTTCACATTCTGAATGTATATAAAGTTTTATAGGATGAATACCTCTGCTAATCTTTTTATCTATACGCCACAAATAACCGAGCCGTAAACCTGCACACGGTGAACGGGAGAAACTTTTCATTGCAAATATTTCTTCTTTATAAAGCAAAAGGACACTAAAGGGGTCTATTTATCAAGCGGTGAATGTAACTTTTTACCAAACATTCTCTGGCGGTGAATCGTTTTTACTGCCATTTAAAACTCCATGGACCTGAAAGATTCACCTACAGCGAATGTTTGCTGACTGGTAGATCCACTACAATATAAATACACCCTGAATATTTTTTTTTTAAATATAGTCGCAACAGAAGCCGCATGGAATCTACGTGGAGGTCTATTTATAAAAAAATAAAGATTTAAAAAAATTGTACAGCCATTCATATACTAAATGTAAGTTTGTTCTGTGTGAATTGGGCCAAAATGAATGTTCTTTAGGCTATTGTCTCTTCTGAACGATCCTCTTTGTAATGGAAAATAATACTGCATTATGTCCACTAGATGGAGCTGTGGAGCATAGGAAATATGAGATACAATGTAACAATTCTAGAGAACGCAAGAGGGAATTTGGAAAAAAATTTAACCATTGGAATAATGGGAAGTAATACTGCATTATATCCTTTTGGATGGAGCTGTTGAGTATAGGAAATATGAGATACAATGTAACATTTCTAGAGAACACTGGAGGGAATTTGGGGAAAAAATTTTTAACCATTGCAATAATGGGAAGTAATACTTTTCTTATGGGAAGTAATACTGCATTATAGCCATTAGATGGAGCTGTGGAGTATAGAATTGTTACATTTGTATCTCATATTTCCTATACTCCACAGCTCCATCTAATGGTTATAATACAGTATTACTTCCCTTAAGAAAAGTATTACTTCCCATTATTCCAAGGGTTAAATTTTTTTTTTCAAAATTCCCTCTTGCTTTCTCTATATAATTTGTTACATTGTATCTCGTATTTCCTAGAGAAGGCAAGAGGGAATTGGGGGAAATAAAGATATAATAATGCAGTATTACTTCCCATTATTCCAATGGTTACATCTTCTTTTTTTCCCGATTCCCTCTTGCGTTCTCTAGAATCTTTACATTGTATCTCATATTTCCTATACTCCACAGCTCCATCTAATGGATGGTTACAGTTTTTTTTTCCCAATTCCCTCTTGCATTCTCTAGAATTGTTACATTGTATCTCATATTTCCTATACTCCACAGCTCCATCTAATTGATGTAACCATTGGAATAATTGGAAGTAATACTGCATTATATCCTTTGGATGGAGCTGTGGAGTATAGGAAATATGAGATACAATGTAACATTTCTAGAGAACACAGGAAGGAATTTGGGGAAAAAAAATTTAACCATTGCAATAATGGGAAGTAATACTTTTCTTATGGGAAGTAATACTGCATTATAGCCATTAGATGGAGCTGTGGAGTATAGAATTGTTACATTTGTATCTCATATTTCCTATACTCCACAGCTCCATCTAATGGCTATAATGCAATATTACTTCCCTTAAGAAAAGTATTACTTCCCCTTATTCCAAGGGTTACATTTTTTTTTTCCAATTCCCTCTTACATTCTCTAGAATTGTTACATTGTATCTCATATTTCCTATACTCCACAGCTCCATCTAATTGATGTAACCATTGGAATAATGGGAAGTAATACTGCATTATTATTTAGATGGAGCTGTGGAGTATAGGAAATATGAGATACAATGTAACAATTCTAGAGAATGCAAAAGGGAATTGGGGAAAAAAAAAAAACTTTAACCATCCATTAGATGGAGCTGTGGAGTATAGGAAATATGAGATACCATGTCAAGATTCTAGAGAACGCAAGAGGGAATTTGGTAAAAAAAAATGTAACCATTGGAATAATGGAAAATAATACTTTTCTTATGGGAAGTAATACTGCATTATATCCATTAGATGGAGCTGTGGAGTATAGGAAATATGTCTTTGTAACAAGAGATACAATATAACAAGTCTAGAGAACACCAGAGGGAAGTAGAAAATAAATGTAACCTCTGGAATAATGGGAAGTAATACTGCATTATATCCATTAGATGGAGCTAGGGAAAATGACTTTGTAAAAAGAGATACAGTGTAACAATTCTAGAGGACGCTTGAGGGAAGTAGAAAATTTAACCAATGAAATGGCTGTGATTTATTTAAAAAATAAATAAATAAATAAATAAATGGACCTGAAAATGTACTAGTGGGTGATGTGCCATATTTTTTTTTTGTACTGAGAAGATATATTTTTAATGTTGGTTCTCTTTGGGGGCTGAATTGGGTAAGGTGAAAAAAAAATAAAAGTTGCTTCTCATAAAAGAAGAGCCGGCTCATTGTGTTTTTCTGTTCTACGGTTGTTATGGACCCCTTTTTTTTTTTTTTTTTTTTTTTTGGACACGGGGATCTCTTTCTAGACCTGAGGTTGGTTCCTCTCTTTTTACAAAGACCTATTTCCTATGCTCCACAGCTCCATCTAGTGGCCATCATGCAGTATTACCCCCCATCATAAGGGCTATGGAGCATAGGAAAAATTTCTTCGTAATTAGAGATGCAATGTAACCATTCTAGAGAACGCAAGAGGGAATTGGTAAAAAATGTAACCATTGGAATAATGGGAAGTAATATTTTATCATGTGGACATAATACAGTACTACTTCCCATTTATAAAAGTATTATTTTATTATTCCAGTGGTTACATTTATTTTCCAATTTCCTTTGGCATTCTCCAGAATTGTTATATTGTATCTCTCTTGTTACAAAGACATATTTCCTATACTCCGCAGCTCCATTCAGTGGCCATATTAGAATAGCTGTGGAGTATAGGAAATATGTCTTTGTAACAAGAGATACAATATAACAATTCTAGAGAATGCCAAAGGAAATTGGAAAATAAATGTAGCCAATGGAATAATGGAAAGTAACACTTTTAAAAATGGAAATTAACACTGCATTATGTCCATTAGATGGACCTGTGGAGCAAAGGAAAGTTTGTAACGAGATGCAATATAAAAATTATAGGGAATGCCAGAGAGAATTAAAAAAATAAATGTAAACGTTTGAATAATGGGAAGTAATACTGCATTCTATCCATTAGATGGCACTGTGGAGCTAGAGAATATGATTTTGTTAAAAAGAGATACAATGTAACAATTCTAGAGGGAATTAGAAAATGGAATGACTATATATATATATATATATATATATATATATATATATATATATATATATATATATATATTACACATTTTTTAAATAAATGGACCTGAAAGTGTATTGGTGGGTGATGTGCCATATTTTTTTTGAAGATCAATATCTTTTTAATGTTGGTTCTCTTTGGGGGCTGAATTGGAAAAGGTGAAGAAAATGAAAATAAAAGTTGTTTCTCACAACAGAAGAGCCGACTTCTTCTTTTTCTGTTCTATGGTCGTTATGGACGTTTTTAACACAAAGATCTCTTTCTAGACCTCAGGTGGGTCCCATAGACCTGGTCCAAATTCTGATATTTCTTTTTTAAAATCTCAGCCAAACGGCTAGATACACACTAAGGGGTCTATGTATAGAAATTCACTGAACGGGTGTGGCACACATCTGCACAGTTCCATTAAAACGCGCCCTATGATGTTTCGTCCCAGAGACGTCATCAGATGCTTGGAGTATGTTTGTCATCACACTACGGGTTGGTGGTTTGTGGGCTCTCCCTTTCCTCTGGGGAGAAACAACTTCCCATTCCCTCCTGTGACATGACCCCAGGAACGGTGTGTATTGCGTCACTTACAGCTTACCAGCCATAATTTCTCAGCTATTGCAGCCGATGCTGCAGCTAATCCAGAACGATCTGCAGGGTAGACATTGGGAATCTAATAGACCCCCTCCCCCCATGTCTTCATATAGAGGACCCTGTCATCTGCCTCTGCTATCCCATAGGGGGAGCTTGTTTAGCCCTCTTGTGATGGCAATAAAGTTAAAAAGTGTAAAATATATAATATTTTATGAAAATTATACATACCCCATATAAAAAATCTGGCGCAGAGAGAGCATGGGTAGGTAACAAAAATTGCACCACACAGGTGAGGT
Source organism: Lithobates pipiens (assembly GCF_037356315.1). NCBI lineage: Eukaryota > Metazoa > Chordata > Amphibia > Anura > Ranidae > Lithobates > Lithobates pipiens. Next base: position 213,483,867 of record NW_027507788.1, read on the forward strand.
GTTCTCGTGAATGTCGGGAGTGAGAGTAATAATTCTATGGTCATAATTCACAGGTCATTCTAAACTGATAACCTGTAAAGGGTTTTAAAGCGCCACCTATGGGGGATTTTGGGTATCGCTCTTTTTTTTTTTTTTTGTGTGATTACACGGATGTGCGCAATTTTATAGCTTGACAGGTTTGATTCTGTGGGTTCAGGTTTAGTCCACAGATTACAGTTATTTGAGATCAAAAATGTATACATTTTTTTTTTATTTTTTTTTTGAACCAATGCTTGGAACCGTGCAAAATGTTATCAATAAATGCTACAAATGTATTTTTAAAACAATGTGCCATTTTCTTGCATATATCGTGAAATGTTCCATTATTTGATCCCTTGTCGAGATTTGTAAAGCACAGCTTTATTAGAATCCTGTTCACTATTAACATTGCACTACCCATAGTTAACCACAAGATGGCAGCACAGTCCCACGTTATAGGTAGAATTAGTTATAGGCTCCATGCACACTGAAGCTGATAAACTGCAGTTTATTGGAGTTTGGGCGTTTTTTGTAAAAGCCCATAAACTCCACTCTATGTTAGCCTATGTGTCCATGCACACATGGAAGTTTTTCAGCTTTAATGAGCAGTGGAGTTTATGGGCTTTTTTCTGAACGCCAGAAATTCGCGTTCAAAGTGCCGTTTTTCAGCGGCAAAAAACGACAAACGCTCATTAACGCTCATTAACGCTCATTAACGCTCATTAACGCTCGTTCATTAGTGTTCGGCATTCTATTTTTCAATGCATTGTGGGATTTTTGGAGTGTCCTCTGTGTATTTTTATAAAAAACGCCCATTAACGCTAACGCTGTAAAACGCTCATTAACGCTCATTAACGCTCATTAACGCTAGTATAAAACGCTGTTAAAAGCAGGTTTTTCAACCAGCGTTTTCTGCCAAAAATCTGGCGTCCAGAAATAGCTTTTTTGAGCTTCAGTGTGCATGGAGCCATATAGATTTTATTTATTTATTTTGTAATCTTCTGGATGGCGGGGAGTAGAGGGGCGGGGAGTAGAGGGGCGGTGGATTCAGGCAGGTGGTCTGGATAGAGTCTATGATGCAAAGATTGGAATGCGCTCAGCGATGAGCCATAGATAGTAAATGTTACAAGATTTCAGAGATGAAATGTATATTATATACTGTGTGTGTGTGTGTGTGTGTGTGTGTATATATATATATATATATATATATATAGATAGTGTGTGTGTGTAAAAGATATATATATATATACACATACCTGTGGTTTCTTTGCATTATATCTCTCAAAATGTTCTCTTCCTGTACTGGAGTAGCGGATATGCAAACCCCTCCCCCCCAACTGTCGCTTCCTGTACTGGAGAAGCGGCTGTGCAAACCCCTCCCCCCAACTGTCGCTTCCTGTGCTGGAGAAGCGGCTGTGCAAACCCCACCCCCAACTGTCGCTTCCTGTGCTGGAGAAGCGGCTGTGTAAACCCCACCCCCCAACTGTGGCTTCCTGTGCTGGAGAAGCGGCTGTGTAAACCCCACCCCCCAACTGTGGCTTCCTGTGCTGGAGAAGCGGCTGTGTAAACCCCACCCCCCAACTGTCGCTTCCTGTGCTGGTGAAGCGGCTGTGTAAACCCCAACCCCCAACTGTCGCTGCCTGTGCTGGTGAAGCGGCTGTGTAAACCCCACCCCCCAACTGTCGCTGCCTGTGCTGGAGAAGCGGCTGTGTAAACCCCACCCCCAACTGTCGCTGCCTGTGCTGGAGAAGCGGCTGTGTAAACCCCACCCCCCAACTGTCGCTTCCTGTTCTGGTGAAGCGGCTGTGTAAACCCCTCCCCCAACTGTCGCTTCCTGTGCTGGAGAAGCGGCTGTGCAAACCCCTCCCCCAACTGTCACTTCCTGTACTGGAGAAGTGGATGAGGACACGACACTCTGATATTAAATAAAACATTAGTCCTTTTATTAGGATAACATCGCATTCCAATAATCGCTTCAATCCAAACAGGTGAAAAAGTATAAATGATGTCACACATTTGGCGCTGATCGTCCAGTACATACAATCCGTCCTCTGATTGGGGGAGGGGTCACCATGCTTTGTACACAGACCCCGAATGTTCTGCGCCCCTCCGATGGAGCGCCATCATCTGGTGAGTGTCCGGAATGCTGGGGTCCAATGAGTGGAAATGTTCTCTCGCGGAATGCGTCAATTAAAGGTCAGTACAATTATTTGAATTGTTTATTTTAAAGATTATAATAAAGGAGAGCGTCTCTCTTCATGGGGGGAGGGGGGAGGGGGTGGTGAAGGTCTTCTCTGCATTCTGTCCTTTTTCCTAACGTCCGGCTGATCTTTCCCTGTGAGACGCGCCGTGCGACTTTGGACACTAAAGTCACATGACAAGTCGCATTTCATGTTTTTCAAGGGCAACTCTTCAAATCCGTGCGACTTGGAAGAAGATTCCCGCACTATTTTAGTCCGACTTTTAATGCGACTTTCATGCCGCAGGCTGAGATGTAAACCCTCAAAAGTCGCAAGAAAGTTGCACCAGCATGTTGTACCGGCGACCGTTGTACAAAGTCGCATCGACCTAAAGCTGCACTCCAAACCCGCACCGTCTTTGACCTCATACAAGTAGGTAGTAAAACAAAAGATGTGCAATGCCTTGCAGGTCATTTATTTTCACAGTGAAGCCCGTTCCCTGCCAACATGCTGCAAAGGAGTCTTGCTCTCTGTGGAAGCAGAGGTCTCTCTGCAGAGGTCTGACACGCCCCTTGCTGGGTCACACCTATGGCGCTGCAATCGCCAAAGCTCAGGTTCCCTGATGATTGCAGAGTTCCGGCTCCGACTCAGCAGTGGGTGTGTTAAACCTCTGCAGAGAGACCACTGCTTCCACACACAGAGCGAAGGGTCCTTCTCTGCATCAAAACAAAAAGTGTGCAAAGCCTAAGGCCGCGTACACCCGGGCGGATTGTCTGTCCAACTTAGTCCGCTGAACGGTGTTTCAGCGGACAGTCCGCTCGTGTGTGGGCTTCAGCGGACTTTTTCAGCGGACTGTCTGACGAACTAAGTCTTACGGAATTTCCGTAATTTTCTCAGTTCAAACTTGGTTTTGTCCGTCCAAACTTGGTTTCAGCGGACAGTCTGCTCGTGAGTAGGCTAGTTGGATGGACTAAGTATGGCGCATGCTCAGAAAGGGTTTACACGGCGGAAGGTTGCATTGCTGTGTATTGGGCGTCGTTTTTCTAGTCCCGTCGTACGTGCTGTACATGTCATCACGCACGGTTTCAGCGGACTGTCTGTTCATCGTGTGTGGTCAAGTCCGTTCATTCAAATTTTGAACGGACTGTCTGTCGGATTGTCTGACGAACTTAGTTGGGCAGACAATCCGCCCCGTGTGTACGCGGCCATACAGTCCATTTGCAGTCTAAAGTGTCCGGCGTAGTCTAGCCTGTCTCTTGCTGGCATGTTGCATTGAAGGACCTTTGCTCTGTGTATGTGGAAGCAGTGGTCTTTCTGCAGTCAGACGAGGGGATTTTTTTTTCTGTGGGAACTCGGCTCTGGCATCTCCAGCACAGAAGGTATGTGTACTGGTATAGGGGGCTGGGTGTGCTGGGGGGTTTAGTGATGCTGATGACTGGTGATCTATTGTAGCTGGGGGTTGTAATGTTGGTGGAGGGATCTACCATTGCTGGGGATCTATTTTTTTCTTGTGGGGGATCTTTTGCTCTGGGGTTCTATCGGGGGTTAATGTTTGGGGAGGTCCACTGTTGGGGGGGGTCTATTGACGCTGGCTGCTGGGGATCTTTTGCTCTGGGTTCTTATGTTTGGGGGGGAGTCTATTGACGCTGGTTGCTGGGGATCTTTTGCTCTGGGTTCTCATGTTGGGGGGGGGGGTAGATGACGCTGGCTGCTGGGGATCTATTGTTGTGGTGGGGGATGTTTTGCTCTGGGTTCTCATGATGGGGGGGGGGGGGGTCTATGGATGCTGGCTGCTGTGGGATTTATTGTTGCTTTTGGGAGATCTTTTGCTCAGGGGTTCTGCTGATGTTTGGGGGGGATCCACTGTTGAGGGGGGTCTATTGTCACTGCCTGCTGGGGATCTATTATTGTGTTGGGGGATCTTTTGCTCTGGGTTCTCATGTTGTTTGGGGGGGGGGGGGAAGTCTATTGACACTGGTTGCTGGGGATCTTTTGCTCTGGGTTCTCATGTTGGGGGGGGGGGGGGGGGTAGATGACGCTGGCTGCTGGGGATCTATTGTTGTGGTGGGGGATGTTTTGCTCTGGGTTCTCATGATGTTCGGGGGGGGGGGGGGGGTCTATGGATGCTGGCTGCTGTGGGATTTATTGTTGCTTTTGGGAGATCTTTTGCTCAAGGGTTCTGCTGATGTTTGGGGGGATCCACTGTTGAGGGGGGTCTATTGACGCTGCCTGCTGGAGGATATTTTGCTCTGGGTTCTCGTATTGCTTGGGAGTCCACTGTGGGGGGGGTCTATTGACGCTAGCTGCTGGGGATCTATTGTTGCAGTGGGAGATCTTTTGCTCTGGGTTCTCATGTTTTGGGGGGGGGCTCCACTGTTGGGGGTTCTATTGACGCTGGCTGCTGGGGATCTATTGTTGCGGTGGGGGATTTTTGCTCTGGGTTCTCATGTTGTTTGAGGGGGGGGGGGGGCTCCACTGTTGGGGGGTCTATTGATGCTGGCTGCTGAGAGATCTATTGTTGCTTTTGGGAGATCTTTTGCTCAGGGGTTCTGATGTTTGAGGGGGGGTCTATTGACACTGCCTGCTGGGGTATATTTTGCTCTGGGTTCTCGTGTTGCTTGGGGGTCCACTGTAGGGGGGATGGTCTATTGACGCTAGCAGCTGGGGATCTATTGTTGTGGTGGGAGATCTTTTGCTGTGGGTTCTCATGTTTTGGGGGGTCCACTGTTGGGGGTTCTATTGACGCTAGCTGCTGGGGGATCTATTGTTGTGGTGGGGGATTTGTGCTCTGGGTTCTCATGATGTTTGGGGGGGGGGGGGTCCACTGTTGGGGGGGGTCTGTTAATGCTCGCTGCGGAGGGATCTATCGTTGCCAGCAGCCTTTTTTGTTGCTGGGGCAGATCTATTGCTCTTGGGGGGGTCGAGTGTTGAGGGGGGTCTATTGAAGCTGGGGTGTGTGTGTCTTGTTCCTGGGGGGAGGGTCTATTGTTGCTGGGCGGAGTCTATTATCATTGACCAGTTCCATACAAATTACTTAACACCATCAAATGATACCTGGCTCTGAATGTTCTATCGGAAGCGGTACTAGGAGGCGGATCGGGGGCGGAGACATGGGACAGCGTTCAGAGGTAGGTCAGGGTGGGGAGAGTACCTGGTCAGACTTATAACCATACAATTGGCAAAGCTCACGCTCTCTGCTGATTGGAGAACTCTAGCTGTGACTCAGCAGAGGGGGCATTTTAAACCTCTGCAGAGAGACCACTGCTTCCACATGGAGAGAAAGGGGCCTTCTCTGCAGCGTGCTGGCAAAGCACAGGATTTTCTACTCAGCTGTGGCTCCTTTTCTAAAGACTTTGAACACCTTTTGGTTTGGATGCACCTACAAAGTAATTTGCTGATTTACATAGAAGGTTCAGTTGGGTTGGCAGCCGGTCAAGGAAAAAAAAAAAATTTGATTTGCACTAATGTGATGAATTATGTTATTACACAATATTGTCAAAAGTATTGGGACGGCTGCCTTTACACGCACATGAACTTTAATGGCATCCCAGTCTTAGTCCGTAGGGTTCAATATTGAGTTGGCCCTTTCGCAGCTATAACAGCTTCAACTCTTCTGGGAAGGCCGTCCACAAGGTTTAGGAGTGTGTCTATGGGAATGTTTGACCATTCTTCCAGAAGTACATTTGTGAGGTCAGGCACTGATGTTGGATGAGAAGGCCTGGCTCGCAGTCTCCACTCTAATTTATCCCAAAGGTGTTCTATCGGGTTGAGATCAGGGATCTGTGCAGGCTAGTCAAGTTCCTCCACCCCAAACTCGCTCATCCATGTCTTTATGGACCTTGCTTTGTGCACTGGTGGGCAGTCATGTTGGAACAGGAAGGGTCCATCCCCAAACTGTTCCCACAAAGCATGAAATTGTCCAAAATGTCTTGGTATGCTGACGCCTTAAGAGTTCTCTTCACCGGAACTAAGGGGCCAAACCCAACCCCTGAAAAACAACCCCCCACACCATAACCCCCCCTCCCCCTTCACCAAATGATTTGGACCAGTGCACACAGCAAGGTCCATAAAGACATGGATGAGGGAGTTTGGGGTGGAGGAACTTGACTGGCCTGCACAGAGTCCTGACCTCAACCCAATAGAACACCTTTTGGGATGAATTTGACCATTCTTCCAGAAGCCTCCACTCTAACGTTCCCATAGACACCCTCCTAAACCTTGTGGACGACCTTCCCAGAAGAGTTGAAGCTGTTATAGCTGCAAAGGGAGGGCCAACTCAATATTGAACCCTACGGACTAAGACTGGGATGCCATTAAACACTTGCCGCCCAGCCACCGACACCTCCCAGAACGACAGGGGGCGTGCATTGTGGCTCTTTAACCATGTGATCGGTTGTGTCCAATCACATGTAAACACGGAGATGCCAGTAATCGGCGCTCCTCATCTCACACTGTCAGAGTGTGAGGAGAGGAGAGCCGATCAGTGACATCTCCTCACAGGGGACAGCTAGGTGTGTAATCAGGGCACTGATTACAATCAAGTGCCAGCAATCAGTGGCCAATAGTGATGCCAGTCCGTGCTAGCTATCACTGCTGCCCATCAGTGCCACCTAGCATGCTGCCTATCTGTTCCCACTAGTGCCCCCTATCTGTGCCCAATGCCCACCAGTGCCGCCTACCTGTGCTCAGTGCCAGTAAAGTGCCACCTACCTGTGCCCAATGCCCACCAGTGCCACCTAATCAGTGCCCATAAGTGCCGCCTCATCAGGGCCCATCACCGAAGGAGAAAAATTACTTATTTACAAAATTTACTGACAAACTAAGAAAAAATATTAATTTTCCCCCAAAAAGTTTTGGTCTTTTTCATTTTTTTTTCCAAAAAACAAACCCAGGAGTGATTACATACCACCAAAAGAAAGCTCTATTTGTGTGAATAAAATGACAACAATTTCGTCTGGGTACAGTGTAGCACGACCACGCAACTGTCAAAGTGCTGACAAATGGCCTGGGCAGGAAGGGGGTGAAGGCGTCCCCGGTATTGGAGGTGGTTAAAGTTCATGTAATTGGCGGGTGTCCCAATACTTTTGACAATATAGCGTGTGTTTAGTATAGCAGAATGAACTTCTTAACCGCAATATTTTACCTTTTTTAGAATATGGACTATTTTTTTGTAGGCCGACTTCACCACATTATATTAAAATTACATCATTTTTTTTTTATTACAATTACCATAAAAATAGACAATACAAATCAAGTATATTGTAAAAGAAAGTGCACCCTAACGGGCTGGGATCGGTGTGATTTCCCCCCCAAGAACATGAGAACCATACACGGGGCCCCATACAGCCCCCCCTCGGCCAAAAGTGACCGATGACATCCATTTATCACTCCCTTTCTCTGCAGTCTCAGCAACCCAAGATGAATGAATAAGAAACACTCTGAGGCTTCCTGCTCATTCACAACTGAAGCATAGTAAATACTGTTTATTATGTTTCAGAGACGAATGGACGCAGCAGTGATTGGTGCTGATCGCTCACTGTGTTCCTTCAGCAACATATGGGGCCAGTAAATGACATCGCCCCTGTGTGCTGGCAACGCTACCGAGGGGGGGGGGGGTGGGGGCCGGGGCCGGGGCCCCTGAACAGCAGTAAATCATAAAGCGGAAGTAAACCCATCGATTTTAAGGATTTAAAAAAAAAAAAAAAAGATTCCCGGAATGCTAACTGTCACGTTTGCTTGTATCCACAGCCAAACAATCAAACAGCCGGTGCACAATGGCCGATCACATGTCTAGTAGCACCATGGTACCCCGATTCCCCCGAAAATAAGACCTAGCGTGATTGTCGGTGATGGCTACAATATAAGCCCTACCACTCAAATAAGCTCTAGTTAAAGTCCTTGTGGGTCTTATTTACAATGGTAGGGCTTATTTTTGGGGAAACAGGGTAGGGATTATATTGCAGCCATCACCAACAATCACGCTAGGTCTTATTTTTCGGGGGAAACAGGGTAGTTACAGCCAAGGAAGCTGATTCTGTTTGATCTGTAAGGAATAGCCTTCTACAAACTTGGTAGTGCTCTAAAAATGGAGAGCAACTGAGCATGGGCAAGAGCACGGCGAGACAGCTGGTGCAGCTGCGCATGGCAGCCAATCGGCTTGCTGGTTTTATTGTCAAAGCTTAGTTGAACAAGCTGAAGTTAGAAGCCGATTGGCTGCCGTGCGCAGCTGAACCAGGATTTTTCACTCTCAAGTTTTGGTAAATCAAACCCAATGGATTACTGGATTTTAAAGAGTATCGGCACTTATTTTTTATATACCTGCAAAAAAGGCCACCCTGAGGACATCTAGCAGGACTTCATTTTCTGGTTAAAGAGGAAGTAAAGCCTGATGAGTTTACTTCCTCTTTCATTCCCTGCAAAGGTAAAGCATAATGGACTACTATGCATCGCATCGCATAATACCCCATTATGTGTCACTTACCTGACACAGGAGCCAGCGAAGTCACCGCTGTCCCCTGTAGTCCGGAGCGTCCATCTTCTCGGTGGGTCTCACAGCTCCGCCGCTGTCATTCGCCGAAGCCGCAATGACCTCACTCCCGCGCATGCGCACGAGAGCCGACACATGCGGCATCTCTGTCGTTGACGGTGCCGCGCTCAGTGCGCCTGCGCCATAGACAGCGGTGCCTGTCTTTCGGCAAATATCTCCTAAACCGTGTAGGTTTAGGAGATATTTCTTGGACCTACAGGTAAGCCTTAATCTAGGCTTACCTGTAGGTCAAAGTGTGTTGTAAGGGTTTACAACCACTTTAAAGTTCCACTTTAATTTTATGATATACTTGATTTGTATCCTCCGTTTTTATGGCAATTGTAATAAAAAATGATGTCATTTTTATATAATGTGTTGAAGTCTATGTGCCTAAAAAGTCCATAGTCGAAACCAGGGGTCTCCAAACTACGGCCCTCCAGTTGTTCAGGAACTACACGTTCCACCATGCCCGGTCATATCGGTGAATGTCAGAGTTTTACAGTGTCTCATGGGACGTGGATTTCCAGCTGGAAGGCCGTAGTTTGGTCTAAATGTATCTACGCTACTTCCCTAACTTTTGGGACGTGCCTCCGATTACCCCCAATTGTACCACCCTGTGGAGACAACCTATCCCTTCAATAGTCTTCTCAACCGATATGAAACTCGGAAACAAGGCAACAATGAAACTCTACATCGTTTTTGGAAAAGTAAACTGTTGGTGATACCCAGTTTCCCCTCCCCCCCCCCCCCCACCACCTTGGACAGAGCAGAGCCTGACACACAGCTGTATTTGACTGCCAAACATCTTGTGGTCTCCAGCAGTTGGCTGCGCTCTTCAGTAGAAAGCCTGGCAATAAATCTAAGGATGTCAAATTACGGAGTGGGGCTTCCATGTCCATTTGTTGTGACGGCACAAATCACAATGAGATTTGTTTAGCGGACGGGGCCAAGCACGGGCAGGCATTAGTAAATAGTCCCTCAGGCTTGAAACTTTTCGGAATAGTCTTTTTGTACAACAACACGTGGCCTCCAGATACCTACAGCCCTTTGGCCCGGAGTTTCGAAGAACGTTCAGTCTTGTAAAGTTTCTGACATAAATAGACATTTAACTTTTTAATTTTTTTTTTTGTTCCTTGAATAAGACTAACGAGTTTAAAATAGTGTGACATATGAAGACCAAGTCGTACCAACGCCGAGAACATTCCTTGGTTACGTTCATCTAGTTTGGAGCTTCCAAATAGTCATGTAGTGAGGCTTCCAAGATATCAGTTGGGCTTCTGAAGTTCCACCATGGAATAGAAGGTCCTCCTGCTTTACCGGATCACTTTAACCCAAGACAACACACTTGCCCTTTAAATTTCTCTCCGGCCTTTTTCAGATAATCCATCTTCACTTAGATTTAAGCAACGGAAACTGAATTCTCAAGAGATCAAACGCTGAATTTTCCGGCGTGTGTCATTGGTCCATGACTCAACAAAGGCGTATGGGATGTCCCATCTGGTCCTTTCAACTCGGACCTTCAAGTTTAATTAACACAAGTCATCTTTTCGCTCTTGGCGTCCTTTTTTTTTTTTAAAGAAGTTCTTAGTCGTCTGTTTTCCTTTACAGGTCAAATAGCGGTCGTACAGTGGCGTGTCATGATTTATATTCCTAAGAAAAAATAATAATCGTCTATGGCTTCTGCTTACTTGAATGTATTAAATATCTAACCGAGGACTGATGTGGAGGTCGTGGTGGTGCATCTGGAAGAGATAGAAAATAAGATGGTGATTGTGCCTTGGGACAGCAAACGATGGAGGGGGGGGGTGTTGCTTTCTGTAGAGCTGAAATAAGACGGTGGACAAGTTTACTGGCTTGGACTATAGAGTACTTACTTAGAAGTGCTTGGAGTTGCTCTGACATCAGTTGTGGTGGGCCTCCTACAAAAAGAGCACAGACAGTTAAAATGCCATTATTATCGTTTTAACAGGGAAATTCAGTGAGGGCGCTGAGACGTTTCTGGTGCCACTTTGTAGAACATCTTTGTGGTCATGCCTAATTTCCCCATGTGTTATGCTTTTAACCCTTTCCCTACCAAAGCTGTTTTTGCATTCGTTCCACATACTAATTCCCTAGAAAATTAGTAGTAAGGTTTACATACACTATAACCCACTATAAGTGAAAGGTATATTGAGAAGACACCCACTACTGTGCCCATAGCACCACTGGTTGGCTCTTCCACCCAAAAAGTGTCAATGGAATCCAAATGGGAAATTGTGCAGGCTACGGGCAGAAATTACTCTTCATGCGACACTTTGTGTACTGAGTCCATTTAGTTTGCGAATATCATCGTAATGGGTTGGAAGGCAGAATAATCCAACAATGGTGGTTGGGTTTGTGGGCAAAATAATTTGGTGGTGTTGGGTAGAAGAATTCAATCATGGTGTTGGGTTAGCGTGCAGAATAATTAAATTATAGCGGTGGGATGGTGGGAAGAAGAATTCAATCATGGTGGTGATATCATCGTAATGGGTTGGAAGGCAGAATCATTCAACAATGGTGGTTGGGTTTGTGGGCAAAATAATTCAGTGGTGGTGGTGGGCAGAAGAACTCAATCATGGTGATGGGTTAGTGGGCAGAAGAATTCAGTCATGGTGGTGGTTTAGTGGGAAAAATAATTTTAATCGTGGTGGTGGGTTAGTGGGCAGAAGAATTCAATCAAGGTGGTGGTATCATCGTAATGGGTTGGAAGGCAGAATCATTCAACAATGGTGGTTAGGTTTGTGGGCAAAATAATTCAGTGGTGGTGGGTAGAAGAATTCAATCATGGTGTTGGGTTAGCATGCAGAAGAATTCAATTATAGCGGTGGGATGGTGGGAAGAAGAATTCAATCATGGCAGTGGGTTTGAGGGCAAAATAATTTTAATCATGGTAGTGGTATCATCGTAATGGGTTGGAAGGCAGAATCATTCAACAGCGGTGATTGGGTTTGTGGGCAAAATAATTCAGTGGTGGTGATAGTGGGTAGAAGAATTCCATCATGGTGTTGGGTTAGCTTGCAGAATAATTCAATTATAGTGGTGGGATGGTGGGAAGAAGAATTCAATCATGGCGGTGGGTTTGGGGGCAGAAGAACTCAATCATGGTGGTGGTATCATCTTAATGAGTTGGTAGGCAGAATCATTCAACAATGGTGGTTGGGTTTGTGGGCAAAATAATTCAGTGGTGGTGGTGGTGGGTCGAAGAATTCAATCATGGTGTTGGGTTAGCGTGCAGAATAATTCAATTATAGCGGTGGGATGGTGGGAAGAAGAATTAAATCATGGTGGTGGGTTTGTGGGCAAAATTATTTTAATCATGGTGGTGGGTTAGTCGGCAGAAGAACTCAATCATGGTGGTGAGTTAGTGGGGCAGAAGAACTCAATCGTGGTGGTGGTGAGTTAGTGGGGCAGAAGAACTCAATCGTGGTGGTGAGTTAGTGGGGCAGAAGAACTCAATCGTGGTGGTGGTGAGTTAGTGGGGCAGAAGAACTCAATCGTGGTGGTGAGTTAGTGGGGCAGAAGAACTCAATCGTGGTGGTGGGTTAGTTGGGCAGAAGAACTCAATCATGGTGGTGGGTTAGTGGGGCAGAAGAACTCAATCATGGTGGTGGGTTAGTGGGGCAGAAGAACTCAATCGTGGTGGTGAGTTAGTTGGGCAGAAGAACTCAATCGTGGTGGTGAGTTAGTTGGGCAGAAGAACTCAATCGTGGTGGTGGGTTAGTGGGGCAGAACAGAGTGTACAGAGCTCTGTACAGTCTCCGGCCTCTCCACAGCAGGAAGACAGACAAGGAAAAGTCTGGAATTTACCTTCTCGGCAGTTGTGGCCTATAAATCTCTGCAGACAGATGCAGCCTCCGGTCATAGAGTTACATTGGGAATTCCAGCCGCACTCACAGCTCAGGCTGCAGTTGGGTCCATAGTAGTTTGTTCTGCAGTCTGTGAAGAAACAAGCAAGAAGCCTCAGATAGAAGCTGCACCTGCCCTGACCCACAGATATATATATATCATTTTATTAATTATAATAATGATATATAAAATATATGTGCAAACATAGTACATAGGATAGAATAACTTGTATTGAGGTCATTCTGCAGTATATAATTATAGGTAAAAAATGTAATATATTTTATATAAATTATTATGATTGTTATTAATAATATGAATAATAAATTATATATAAAAAAAATTAAATATATACACGTCGTGTGTGTGTGTGTGTGTGTGTGTGTGTGTGTTATATATATATATATATATATACACACACACACACACAAAATGTAAAGTAATACTGATAATAATACAATACACACGCAGTATATATAGAGTATATTGTGGATTGGGGTGGTGGTGAAGTATATAATCGGTCACCTATATCACAGGTGTCTCCGGTCCTCCCCGGGGGACATATACAGGCTCCGCTCCGCGGATCGCACGCTCCGTTCCCCTCGCACTGGCACAGCTTCTCGCAGTTTTCTCCATATGTTCCCGTCTCACAAACTGGAATAACAGAAGAAGAAAAAAGTCTAGAAAGTCCTGGAAGATGTAAGAAGGTTTATGAAAAGCTGAACTCCCACTATGATCTGTATGGGATAGTGCTGTTGGTCCAGCTTGGCACGATGTACACATACATATATATACACACCTCATATCTAGGGGGCTGCTGGGGAAGCTGACGATTGGCCGGTGCTACTACAGCGGTAACCCACGAGCTTCCTGGTCCTGTGTTAGCAGCTTCCCTTGCTGCACACTGACCACAGGGGGGCGCTGGATCCTCACTGCTGCCATTCATAGATTGCTTTGTATTTTTTGTTTTTAAGGCATTCTTTGGTTGGAGGAGGTGGAGGGTTTGGTCGCCGTCCCTCCTCTCCAATCAGAGAAGGTCTTGTATTCACTTAAAAAAAAATATAAAGTGTTCTGTAAATGGTGGCGGTGCCAAGCAAGCGCCCTCCTGTGGTCAGTGTGCAGTGGGGCAGCCCTGTGTACTAAACTATTTCCTCTCCAGGTTGAATGTTCTTCATGCATAAGATTAGACCAAATCAGGAGAATACCAACACCCCCCCCCCCCGCAAGAAAATACCCTCCAACAGCAACAATAGATCTCCCTGGCAATGATGGACATCCTCAGTAATAATGTACTGCCCACCAGCAACAATAGATCCCGCAACAGAAATAATAGACCCCTATCAGCAACAATAGACCCCCCCAGCAATAATGTACCTCCTACCAGCAACAATAGATCCCCCAACAGCAATAACAGACACCTATCAGCAACAATAGACCCCCCCCCCCCAACAATACTATATCACCTCCCAGCAACAATAGATCCCCCAGCGATAACATACAGCCCACCAGCAACATTAAATCCCCCAACAGCAATAACAGACCTCTATCAGAAACAATAGACCCCCCCCAGCAATAATGTACCGCCCACCAGCAACAATAGATTCCCCCAACAGAAATAATAGGCCCCCCGACAATAATATATCACCTCCAGCAATAATATACCACCTACTGGTAACAATGGATCCCCCAAAGGCAACAATAGACCCCCCAAGATATAAAATATTCTCCCCCAGCAACAGTAGATTCCCCCAGCAACAAAAGACCCCCACTGGCACACATAGATTCCCCACCAGAAACAATAGACCTCCATCGTAACAATAGATCCCCTAGTATTAATGGATCCACCAGCAACAATAGACTTCCCCCAAAACAGTAGTACCCCCCCCCCCAACAACAATATATCCCCCACCAACATACACCCCACTGACAACAATAGATCCCCAGCAGCAACAATAGATCCCCAAGTAACAAAATACCTTCCACCAGCAACAATAGAACTCCCACCAGCAACAATAGATCCCCAGAAACAAAACACTCCAATAGATTTCCCAGCAACACTAGATCTCCCCAGCAACCATAGACCCCTCCCCAACAACAAATAGCCCCCCCCCAAGCAACAATAGATCAACAACAGATCCCTTTAGCAGCACCAATTCCCCCCACCGCCCAGTGACAATAGACTCCCAGCAGCCAGCATCAATAGACCCGCCAGTATTCCCAACCCCCCCCTCCTGGCAGACCTGCGACCATCGCCAGAAAGCCCCGGTTACGGGTGGCTCATGTCCAAATGCAATAAGTCATCATCACATGAACCAAAACTGGAGTTTGACGTTAACCATTTGGTGATGTGCCAGGACTGACCTCTCTCACAC
>NW_027507788.1:213501326-213721326 GCF_037356315.1 Lithobates pipiens
TATGTGTATATATATATATATATATATATATACGGTGTGTATATATATATATATATATATATAAAATAAAATTTTTGTTTAGGCTTTCGATGTGGAGATTGGTAAATTGAAATTAAAAATGAAAATGAGAAATTTTATTTAAAAAAATAATAATTAAACAGTAATTAAAAAATGAAATTAAACATTAATTAAAAAAATAAAATAAAAATTAATAAAAAAAACTAAATGCATTACAAATAAATTCATTACAAATAAAAACTTCTACAAATTAAAATAAAAAATTAAGAAACAACATCCAGGATGTAATCTTTGCTGTTAAAGGACGCAGCTCCACAAAGAAAGACCGAAAGGTATGTCCACCACTGTGCACCCTCCATGTGTCAGACGTTTCCTTCTATTGGGTCTATAAGCGATGCATGTAATGTAGTGAAGCATTGTTTCCTAGCATTGTTTGGCCTTTCAGGGTGGCTCACCGTGTTGGCACTGATTTCCGTAGTAGCCCTTCGTACAGTGACAGGTGCCCGACACTCGATCACATGTGCCATTGTGGAGGCAGGAACACTCCATCTGACAGGAGGGGCCATATTTCCCCGGGGGGCAAGCTGAAACAAATGCAGATAAAAATGAATTACATCTACGGAGCGCAGCACTCCAATCACTGCCCACCATGTGTACCCGGGATCATCTGTGCAATGCCCACACTTCACAGCTACGGAATCATTAAAGTGTCTTTCGGGGCAACCAAAGACACATGGGTAGAACATCTCTGCAATACATGTACATTTCCCGGGTTTTATCCCTTTAAATCTGACCTTCCACCACCCCTTTCAGTCTTGCACACTTGTACCGGATCCACTCCTGGACTGATGGTGGGAACCCCTCATAATGGGCACAGCGGGTGTACAGACCTGGGAACTCAGCACAGGGATGGTGAGAACCCCTCATAATGGGCACAGCAGGTATACAGACCCGGGAACTCAGCACAGGGATGGTGAGAACCCCTCATAATGGGCACAGCAGATGTACAGACCGGGGAACTCAGCACAGGGATGGTGGGAACCCCTCATAATGGGCACAGCAGGTGTACAGACCCGGGAACTCAGCTCAGGGATGGGGGGAACCCCTCATAATGGGCACATCAGGTGTATAGACCTGGGGACTCAGCCGAGGGATTGTGGGAACCTCTCATAATGGGCACAGCAGGTGTATAGACCAAGAAACTCAGTACAGGGATGGTGGGAACTCCTCATAATGGGCACAGCAGGTGCATAGACCCAGGAACTCAGCCCAGCGATGGTGGGAACCTCTCATAATGGGCACAGCGGGTGTACAGACCCGGGAACTCAGCACAGGGATGGTGAGAACCCCTCATAATGGGCACATCAGGTGTATAGACCTGGGGACTCAGCCGAGGGATTGTGGGAACCTCTCATAATGGGCACAGCGGGTGTACAGACCTAGGAACTCAGCTCAGGGATGATGGGAACTCCCCATAATGGGCACAGCAGGGGTACAGACCCAGGAAGGGCAAAGATCTCACCAATAGAGGATCTGAGGGATAAAAGGGTGTTGGGGGTTTATCTCTCTAGAGCCTGAATTATTAGCTTTGTATAGAGTGACTTTAACATAAGTACACATTAGAGGCAGGTTACCTTCCTCGCAGGTAGGGCCCATCCACCCCAAGCCACAGCGGCACAATCCATTCACCGGGTCACACAGAGCTCCATTCTTGCAAGAGCAAAGCTGTCGGCAGTCTTCACCAAAGTGATCTTTGGCACACTCTAGAACACAGAAATGTATTGATTACAGCAGAAGATCAAGTTAATTGATCCTGTATTATATACATTGTTTCATTGTCCCATCCTGCACAGGCAGCCTACTGTTGCTGGGAACATACTAGTCCCAGAGTGCACCCCAACCTCTGACTATAGGACCTCTCTAGTTCATGAGTGCCCTCCTGACCTCTGACCAGGAGGATCTCTCTAGCCCCAAAGTGCACCTCTGGCCCTGGGAACACCTCCAGTCCCAGAGTGCACCCCTGATCTCTGATAATGAGGATCTCTCTCTAGCCCCAGAGTGCACCCTAACCCTGGGGACACCTCCAGTACCAGAGTGCACCCCTGACCTTGGACCCTGGGGACACCTCCAGTCCGAGAGTACACACCTGACCTTGGACCCTGGGCACACCTCCAGTTCCACAGTGCACCCTGACCACAGGGACCTCTCCAGTCCATGAGCGCACCCCTGAATCTGAGAACACCTCCATTCCCAGAGTGAATCCCCCAAACTTTGACCCTGGGGACACCTCCAGTACCAGAGTGCACCCCTGACCTCTAACTATGAGGACCTCTCCAGTCCATGAGTGCACCCCTGACCTCTGACCCTGGGTGCGCCTCCAGTCCCTGGGTGCACCTCTGACCATGGAGACCTCTGCAGCCCCAGAGTGCACCCGTGACATTGGAAGTGGGGGCACCTCCAGTTCCAGAGTTGCACCTCTGACCTTAGACCCTGGGCACACCTCCAGTCACAAAATACACCCCTGGCCTCAGACCCTGGGCACACCTCCAGTCCCAGAGTGCACCCCTGACCTCAGACCCTGGGGACACCTCCAGTCACAAAATACACCCCTGGCCTCAGACCCTGGGCACACCTCCAGTCCCAGAGTGCACCCCTGACCTTGGACCCTGGGCACACCTCCAGTGCCAGAGTGCACCCCTGACCTCGGACCCTGGGCACACCTCCAGTCCCAGAGTGCACCCCTGACCTCGGACCCTGGGCACACCTCCAGTCCCAGAGTGCACCCCTGACCTCGGACCCTGGGGACACCTCCAGTCTCAGAGTGCACCCCTGACCTCGGACCCTGGGGACACCTCCAGTCCCAGAGTGCACCCCTGACCTCGGACCCTGGGGACACCTCCAGTCCCAGAGTGCACCCCTGACCTCGGACCCTGGGGACACCTCCAGTCCCAGAGTGCACCCCTGACCTCGGACCCTGGGCACACCTCCAGTCCCAGAGTGCACCCCTGACCTCGGACCCTGGGGACACCTCCAGTCCCAGAGTGCACCCCTGACCTTGGACCCTTGGGATACCTCCAGTCCCAGAGTGCACCCCTGACCTCGGACCCTGGGGACACCTCCAGTCCCAGAGTGCACCCCTGACCTCTGACCCTGGGCACACCTCCAGTCCCAGAGTGCACTTCTGACCTTGGACCCTGGGCACACCTCCAGTCCCAGAGTGCACTTCTGACCTTGGACCCTGGGCACACCTCCAGTCTCAGAGTGCACCCCTGACCTTGGATCCTGGGCACACCTCCAGTCTCAGAGTGCACCCCGACCACTGACCATAGGGACCTCTTCAGTCCATGAGTGCACCCCTGACCCTGGGGACACCTAAATTCCCAGAGTCCATGCCCAAACTCTGGCCCTGGGGACACCTCCAGTACCAGAGTCCACCCTTGACCTCTGACTATGAGGACCTCTCCAGTCCGTGAGTGCGGCCCTGACCTCTAACCATGGAGACCTCTGCCACCCCAGAGTGCACCCTGACCTTTGGAACCAGTCCATCCCAGAGCTCTGCTTTCCCTAATGGTACATCTCAGCCTACACACACAGAAGCCTGAGCACAGGGGAACATCTCTTAATATATGGCTTTGTTTATAAACAAAGTCATGTGATTTCCATGACAATGCTGACAAAATGATTACATAGCATTAAATGGAAATATTGGAGAGGGGAACGTTAAAAAGGTGCCTGAATCAAGATGCTAGACTATTGCATATTATAAAATGTAACAAAACCTTATTTCATACATTCAAAAAGATAACAATCTTCTTTAAAAAATATTATATCTTTAACAGCAAAAAAAAAAAAAAAAAAAGAGAAAATAAATACAAAATATACTGTACAGCAATACTTTCTCTACATGTTTCGCCAGGATATGTCTTCTTCAGGAGACTTTTTTTTTTGTACAGCGTATTCACCCGAAGAAATCTTCAGGTCAGTGTGCAAGCACACCAAGGCCAAGGGGCTACCAGCAGTAGGATATCAGTGTGTCATATGATAGGAGAACCATAATGGCACAATAGAGATCTGTAGAACTGCAAGGCAATATCTGCTGGGAAGATTTCAATTTCCAGACTGTAATTATTTTCTTCAACCACCGGAGGGAGCCAAAAGATTACAATGACAAAAGGGTTTCAAAAGTTGGAAGAAAGGGGGACAGAAGTTTGAAGATAGCTACAGCACTACACCAATCTCCCCAGACATCCCACTCCCCAAACCTAAAGTCCAATAGATCTTTTGATAAACACTAGTCATATTACGCTCAGGGCCATCTTTAATATTGATTGGACCCTGGGCAAATTTTTTTTTGCCCCCTCCCCCCCCCCACCCCCATGCAATTTCGCTCTCCACCTGCTCTGAGACATACAATAAATAGCAGCTAGACTCAAAATCAGTTTACGGTATCGGATCAGGCAGCGCTTGCGATTGGTTGCCAGAGGTTACAGCATATCATCACTGCTTACTGACTGGTTGCTAGAGGTTACATCACACATTATGGCTCACTGACTAGTTGCTAGAGGTTACAGCACATAATTTCTGCTTTTTGATTGGTTGCTAAAGATTACTGTACAGTAATACTGCTCACTGGTTGCTATAGGTTACAGCACATCTTCTCTCCATTGCAGGGCATGATATACATGTGAATGCAACCTTTATTTACATACCAATGCCGCTGGCCTCAGCTATTTACATATGAATTTTGCTGCTATTTTCATATGAATGCCGGTTATTTACATGTACACACAGGGTCTGCAGGTGAGTCATCTGTACACAACAATAGGGCAGAGCTGGGCAGCATTAGTAGCAGCATTTCACACTGAGATATCAGGCATGGGACTAAAACTTCAAGGGACAAGGGAATTTAAACTGGGATAGTTGGCAAGTATGAGGCAGCTGCTTTGGGCCCCACAACAATGACAGGGCCCAGGGCAACTGCCCCTTTTGCCCTGCCTTAAAGACGGCCCTGTGTGCTTGCACACTGACCAGAAGGTTTCTTCGGGTGAATATGCTGTACAAAAAACAATTATCCTGAAGAAGCCATATCCTGGCGAAACATGTCGAGAAAATATTGTTTTACAGTATATTTCGTATATATTTGCTAATTTTTTGCTGTTAAAAATATAATACTTTAAAAGAAGATTAGTATATATTTTTTAATGTATGGAATAAAGTTTTGCTACATTTTATAATATGAAATAGTCTAGCACAGGGATCTCCAAACTACGGCCCTCCAGCTGTTACGGAACTACACGTCCCATGAGGCTTGGTAAAACTCTGACATTCACAGACATGACTAGGCATGATGGTAATTGTAGTTCCTGAACAACTGGTGGGCCACAGTTTGGGGACCCCTGGTCTAGCATCTTGATTCAGGCACCTTAAAAGTCCCCCTTAGGGGATATAAATGAATAAATATAAATCAGCGCAACCTACATTTTTGAACCTTAAAGGTCTCCCTCTCCAATATTTCCATGTAGTTTTCATCTACTGGGATGTGGTGCCTTGTTCTACATATCCTTATCATTGATATAATTTATCAGCCAATAGCAAACAGGACAAATAGAGAGCGTGAATAGGATAGGGGAGCGCCATCTGCTGGGGCGGAGGAAGCAGAGAATTGGTTAAGTGAACCTGCTTTTCCCATTCCCT
This sequence comes from Lithobates pipiens, assembly GCF_037356315.1. Classification (NCBI taxonomy): domain Eukaryota; kingdom Metazoa; phylum Chordata; class Amphibia; order Anura; family Ranidae; genus Lithobates; species Lithobates pipiens. Next base: position 213,507,039 of record NW_027507788.1, read on the forward strand.
GGACTGAAACGAACATATAATCCTTGCAGTGAGGGGGCAACCTTGGTGCCACGGAGGATTTTTACTCTCCCCGGAGTTGGGCTTTAAAACAGTATATGCCCAACGTGTGATTATGAGTGCTTATAACAGTGATTATCACTGGTATAAGCAATCCATTTTATGAATGGCATCGGTTCTTAGCCATTATGTACTATTGGGATAGCTGTGATTAGTCAAAGCTACCACATGGTACAGGGCACTGTAATTTGCTGTCTGTACAATGTGATCACTGTGACCAATCACAGGGATCAACACTAATAGTACACAATGAATGACTATGAATGAAAGACATTTACTGTGTACAACGGTTATGTAATCGCTGTGACCAATCACATGACACTGGGGCCGGCCCAGTACACAGATCTGGTATCCACTGTGTGCGGTGGGTGACAGATCGAGCCACGGGGCAGCTACCAGTGCGCATGGGAGGCGCATGACCAGGGGGCCGGCCCAGTATACAGATCTGGTATCCACTGTGTCCGGTGCGTGATAGATCGAGCCACGGGGCAGCTACCAGTGCGCATGGGAGGCGCATGACCTCACGGAACCAGGGAGCTCCTGCCTATTTCAATAGGCTGGGCGGAAAACGGTTAAAATCACGCCACACCAAAACGACGGTACAATGCATTTTTGCAGGCATGAATGCACACATTTGCTAGATGTGTGGGGGTCCTAATAAGACTTAATGGCGCCCACGTGCATCTGCAACAGGGCAGCGCAGTGTTGGAAAGCCCGTGATTTCGCACATGTTCCTACACCACGCCGGGCTGTGAATAAGCCCTAAAGGACATCCATATATTTAGCGTATTGGGTCACAAGGAGCCACAGTAAGGAATAAGAAGGCATACCGTGTTCACAGTGTAGACCAGTTCTTCCAGCTGCGCAGGCGCATTCGCCAGTCACATGATCACAGGAGCCGTTGGGACCGCAGCGACACACGTGAGAGCAGCCTTTTCCGTAACGCCCGGCGGGACAGGCTGAAAAGGAACAAAGAATAAATTATACTTCGGCATAGCAACAGAGGCGTGGCTTGTAGCCCGTACTTAGGATGCTCCCTGTAAAAGACCCCACACGTATGTGACGCAGCAAAACGCGTTTTAACGCGCGTTTTACTGCAATATAAAAATGACATATCTTAAGGGGTCATGTCAGCTTTTGCATTGCCAGGTACAGTACATTGCCAGGCCATTCCAAACTTAATGGTTTGCCTTAATGCTCTATGACACATTGCATTAACGCAACACTTGGGGGTCTATTTATAAAAAATTAATAAAAAATTGCTGTGAATGTCTCCGATTTCACACAGCTGTAAATATTCCCTGTGATGTGCCTGTTTTATTTCCTGTGATCATCAGCCCCATCTAGTGGCCATAATGTAGTATTTTCCTTAAATACCTCAATGGGGAAATACCACATTATGGCCACTAGGTGGCGCTGACAATCATGGTAAATAAACAGACACGTTACAGGTTTTCATGATGGCTTTGTGAATGCTGAGACATTTTTTTTTTTAAATGTAGACCCCTTAATGTAAATAGGCCCTCAGGGTTTAGTCCTTATTTGGATATTCCCTGCTAAATGTTTCCTCCGGAATGCACACAGTTAACTAAAGCCCAGCTCCAGTCAAAAAGGCTTCTTCTACTTTGTGAGGAAGGCTTGACACATTCTTTTTTGTTGTCTATGTCTTCCTGACCTAGTGACACCCCCTGATCTCTTACCCTGTTGTCACCATGGTCAGGAAATTAGCCGATAATGCTCGAATAGAGTCACACATAGCTATACAGATCTGACTGGGGTTCTAACCCAATCCAAAGCATGCAAGGACTGTCTCTACTGGTGCTGGGCTTTGATATTTTCCTGGATCTTATTTGCAGTGCACAACCTCAGCCTTGGAACTGAACCATACCGATCTTCCTACTGACCTGTTCCACAATCTGCCCCAAGGTAGCCCGATGGGCAGTGGCACGCTCCGGTGGTGGCATTGCAGTGACCGCCGTTCTTGCATTTGCAGCGGTGCTCACAGTTCCGCCCATAAAATCCACTGGCACACTCTAGAGAAGGGAAGACAATAAAATGAATAAAGTACATTGAAGGTACAGGAAACCTGTCATGACTGAAATATATATCCTGTCATTTCTGACCTATCCTTCTGAAAATGCTACTTGCTGTCCTACTGATTCTTTGCCTTCAATGCTCCGGGCCACTGACCCCCAATATACATAGAGATAATAAACTCACTGGTGGTCAGTGTAGAAGTCAAATGAGATGTAGAAACATTAGTGGTTAGTGTAGAAATGACCTATTGGTGGTCAGCGTAGAAGTGACCTATTGGTGATCAGCGTAGAAGTGACCCATTGGTGGTCAGTGTAGGAGTGACCCATTGGAGGTCAGTGTAGGAGTGACCCATTGATGGTCAGTGTACAAGTGACTCATTGGTGGTCAGTGTTCAAGTGACCCATTGGAGGACAGTGTAGAAGTGACTCAACGGTGGTCAGCGTAGAAGTGACCCATTGGATGTCAGTGTAGAAGTGACTCATTGGTGGTCAATGTAGGAGTGACTCATTGGTGGTCAATGTAGGAGTGACTCAATGGTGGTCAATGTAGGAGTGATTCATTGGTGGTCAATGTAAGAATGACTCATTGGTGGTCAGTGTAGGAGTGACCCATTGGTGGTCAGTGTAGGAGTGACCCATTGGAGGACAGTGTAGAAGTGACTCATCGGTGGTCAGCGTAGAAGTGACTCATCGGTGGTCAGCGTAGAAGTGACCCATTGGAGGTCAGTGTAGAAGTGAATCATTGGTGGTCAATGTAGGAGTGACCCATTGGTGATCAGTGTACAAATGACCCATTGGAGGTCCGTGTAGAAGTGACTCATTGGTGGTCAGCGTAGAAGTGACCCATTGGAGGTCAGCGTGGGAGTGACTCATTGGTGGTCAGTGTAGGAGTGACCCATTGGTGGTCAATGTAGGAGTGACCCATTGGTGGTCAATGTAGGAGTGACTCATTGGTGGTCAATGTAGGAGTGACTCATTGGTGGTCAATGTAGGAGTGACTCATTGGTGGTCAATGTATAGAGTGACTCATTGGTGGTCAATGTAGGAGTGACCCATTGGAGGTCAGTGTAGAAGTGACTCATTGGTGGTCAATGTAGGAGTGACTCAGTTTAGGTAGGATATAATTTCACTGCTTACTGTTCAAGGAATCTCTAGCACCCTCAGGAGGAACTCTAGGATTCCACAGAACTCTGGTTGAGAAGAGCCGCTTTAAACTATTAAGGTGACTTCCCGCAGGAGGCACCATCTCCTGGTGTAGAAATGACCCATTGATGGTCAGTGTAGAAGTAAATCATTTGTGGTCAGTGTAGGAGTGACCCATTTGTGGTCAGTGTAGGAGTGACCCATTTGTGGTCAGTGTAGGTAGGATATAATTTCACTGCTTACTGTTCAAGCAACCTTTAGCACCCTCAGGAGGAACTCTAGGATTCCACAGAACTCTGGTTAAGAAGAGCCGCTTTAAAACTATTAAGGTGACTTCCAGCAGGAGGCACCATCTCTCTATAAAGATGAAATCACTTGTGTAGCTTTGTCTTTACCCCACCAACAAGAAATATTATGGATGCTCCACTTACTCAACTGACAGGTGTGACCATAGTAGCCGGAGGCGCAGATACACTCCCCAGTCACCGGGTGGCAGTCTTGATGCTGGCCGGGGCATTGGCAGATTTTAGCACAGTTTAAGCCATAGGTACCTGGAATACAAGCTGAAGAGAAAACGATTATGAGAGTGAGAACAACAAGGGAAGGCAGATTAAACTTTTAGGTAAATAAATATTTCTATTGGAGCCCCAAAGAGCATAAAACTAAGAGGCTCCGGCCCTTTCCCCATTCTATTCAAAACCAGAAACGGATTTTGCCTGGAAATACACTTTATATTGTTCCTATGCCTAGATTACCCTACCGTTTATCATATATGACATGAAGTGCATCACAAGACACCTTGTCACTAAATCTGACATTCCAGGATGTTTTGTTTCCTGAACCTTCAGCAACTGTCAAGCGTGCACCTGCTGAGTGACAGTTAGAGATAAGCTGTGATATACCAGAGACATGAAGGGGGAGGACATTTTCTGTAATGTTCAAATCATGTTATCACACTTCCTTTTCTAGTTTAGCCCTTTATGAACATCCCTGAGTATGTACACACTTGGCCGTTACTGCAACATCTGAAGGATTTTAAAGTGAGGAAAGGCAGCATACCCTGTGATATATGTTATGAGAAAAGGTAAAAAATAAATAAAAATAAAGAATAAAATGATTTTGAAAAAATGTAGAGGAGCTTATGGAAAACATGAATGTCCTTGCATATTGTGGCGCTGTCTTGTGGTTATTTGCACACTGGAGCGGGGTGGACACAGGAGCGTAGGTGCACACTGGAGCGTAGGTGCACACTGGAGCGTAGGTGGACACTGGAGCGTAGGTGGACACTGGAGCAAAGTGCACACTGGAGCGGGGTGGACACTGGAGCAAGGTGCACACTGGAGCAAGGTGCAAACTGGAGCGAGGTGCACACTGGAGCGAGGTGCACACTGGAGCGAGGTGCACACTGGAGCGGGATGGACACTGGAGCAAGGTGCACACTTAAGCGGGGTGCATACCGTAGAGAGGTGCACACTGGAGTGGGAAGGACACTGGAGCGGGGTGCACACTGGAGTGGGGTGCACACGGGGGTGGGGTGGACACTGGAGCAAGATGCACACTTAAGTGTGGTGCATACTGGAGAGAGGTGCACACTGGAGTGGGATGGACACTGGAACAGGGTGGACACTGGAATGCAGTGCACACTGACTGGAGCAACATCTGAAGGATTTTAAAGTGAGGAAAGGCAACATACAATGTGATATATGTTATGAGAAAAGGTAAAAAAAAAAAAAAAAAAAAAAGATAAAATGATTTGTAAATTTTTTTAGAGAGAAGCTTATGGAAAACATGTATGTTCCTGCAGATTGTGGCACTGTGTTGTGGTTGGGTGCACACTGGAGCTCTGTGCACACTGGAGCTTGCCGGACATTGGCACTGTCTCGGTGCACACTGGAGTGTGGTGCATACTGGAGCATGGTGCACACTGGGATGCGGTGCATACTGGAGCAAGTTGCACACTGGAGAGGGGTGGACACTGGAGCTCGGAGCACACTAGAGCAGGGTGAACACTGGAGCGTGGGTGGACACTGGAGCGTGGGTGGACACTGGAGCAAAGTGCACACTGGAGAGGGGTGGACACTGGAGCAGGGTGCACACTGGAGTGGGGTGGACACTGGAGCAAGGTACACACTGGAGTGGGGTGGACACTGGAGCAAGGTGCACACTGGAGTGAGATGCATACTGGAGAGAGGTGCACACTGGAGTGGGATGGACACTGGAAATGGGTGGACACTGGAGTGCGGTGCACACTGACTGGAGCAGCCGTTACTGCAACATCTGAAGGATTTTAAAGTGAGGAAAGGCAGCATACCCTGTTATATATGTTATGAGAAAAGGTCAAAAATAAAACAAAAAAAAAGAATAAAATGATTTGTAAAAAAAAATGTAGAGAGAAGCTTATGAATGTTCCTGCAGATTGTGGCACTGTCTTGTGGTTGGGTGCACACTGGAGCAGGGTGGACACAGGAGCGTGCTGACACCAATGTGGTCAGAATAAAATTCTTACTTTGATCACAGCCATTGCCGGTGAACCCCGGAGGACATCCGCATTGACCAGTCATGTGATTGCACGCTGTTCCTGGAGGGCAGTTGCAGAGCTGCGAGCAGTGATCGCCGTAGGAGCCGGGGAGGCAGGCTGAGCAAGAAAAAAAGAGTTGAAGTTAGATCGGATAACATCATATGGAGATCTACTAAGAATGACAGGTGAGGGGCCCCCCACAGCTCTGATGTTTGAATGCAGCACCACATCATTCCTCCTAGGCTCAGTCATTAGATCATGTTATGCACACTCAGGAGCCAGATGACAACACACAGGAGCCAGCGTGACAAACACAGCACAGTAGCTCTTACGCTTTTTTAAGGTTCAAGTTTTGCGGATTTTTTCAACCACACATTCTTACACATGTGCAAAAGCTTGAGATTTACAAAACAAGCAAAAGGAAGTGAAAAATGTTGCCTTCATTGTTAATGGAACTCCAAATGCGGCAAGCAGACGCATTTTTCATTTATTTATTTCTTCTTTTTTTTCATGCACTGTATATTTATTTATTGCATGCGTCATTTTATTTTTTAGCATGCACCGTTTTTTTTATTTATCTATCTTGTTTTTGCATGCACCATTTTTTAATGAATGTATTTTATTTTTATTTTTGCATGCGACTTTTTTTCTTTTATGCTTACATCATTTATTTATTTATGTATTTATTTTTGCATGCACCATTTTTTTTTTGCATGCACCATTTTTGATGCGTCAAGGTGCTTTGGCAGCCCATTCATTTTGGGCCCGCCTTACTGCAACGCACGTTAACACACACATAATACGTATGCATTAATGCACTGCGATGGTGTAAATGGGCCCTCAGGGCAGGTTTCCTGATGGTAACAACAAGACACTGGGCCTACACCATGTGTTGAAACAGTTTGGAGTCTCCATCAGAAGCCCATGTGACAAGGTGACAACGCAGGAGCACAACTTACGTTTATCGCAGTGCTTTCCCCTCCAGCCGCTGTCGCAGTCACAAATGCCGCTAACGTGGTGACAGGTCAGGCCGTGGTGGCAGTGGCATTTCTCCTGGCACTGGACTCCGAAGGTTCCCTCTGGACAGGCTGCAAAATAGAAGACACCAAATACAATTCCCCATCACAGGTTTCTGCTTTAAAGGCAATGCAAAGTGTAAAGGTGCAACATGGTTTGCCGGGACTCATAGTAACCAATCAGAATTCAGTTTAGTGCAGTCCCTTATGGTGATTATTCCTGATTGGGTATTGTGGGTTACATTGCTTTTACCAATTAAGGGGTCAATTCACTAGATAATATGTGGTAAGATTACCAGCGGGCATACTTCCCATCCTCTGCTCCCTGCTACTGATGGCTCAACAGTCCCGTACAAAGCTCTGAATGCCCTCATTGTATTTCATCAGTCCTTCCAATCCTCTGCTCCATGATACTGATGGCCCAATGGTCCCTTTTAAGACTCTGAAGTTCCACATTGTACCTTATTAGTTTATCTTTTCCATCCTCTGCTCCTTGGTACTGATGGCAATACAGCTTTTTACAAGCCTCTGAAATTCCACATTGTACCTTGTAGTCCCTCCCATCCTCTGTTCCTTGATACTGATGACCCAACAGTCCCTTACAAGACTCTGAAGTTCTACATTGTACCTTGTTAGTCCCATCTTTCACATTCTCTGCTCCCTGGTATTGATGGCTCAACAGGTCACATAGAAGTCTCTGAAGTTCCACATTGTACTACCTTCTTAATCCTTCCTATCCCCTGCTCCCTGGTATTGATGGTCCATCAGTCCCACACAAGGCTCTGAAGATCTCCATTGTACCTCGTTAGTCCTTCCTATCTTCTGCTCCCTGGTACTGACGATCCATCAGTCCCACACAAGGCTCTGAAGTTCTACATTGTACCTTGTTAGTCCCATCTTTCACATTCTCTGCTCCCTGGTACTAATGGCTCAACAGGTCACATAGAAGACTCTGAAGTTCCACATTGTACCTTCTTAGTCCTTCCTATCCCCTGCTCCCTAGTATTGATGGTCCATCAGTCCCACACAAGGCTCTGAAGATCTCCATTGTACCTCGTTAGTCCTTCCTATCTTCTGCTCCCTGGTACTGACGATCCATCAGTCCCACACAAGGTTCTGAAGATCTACATTGTACCTTGTTAGTCCTTCCTATCCCCTGCTCCCTGGTATTGATGGTCCATCAGTCCCACACAAGGCTCTGAAGATCTACATTGTACCTTGTTAGTCCTTCCTATCCCCTGCTCCCTGGTATTGATGGTCCATCAGTCCCACACAAGGCTCTGAAGATCTCCATTGTACCTCGTTAGTCCTTCCTATCTTCTGCTCCCTGGTACTGATGATCCATCAGTCCCACACAAGGCTCTGAAGTTCTACATTGTACCTTGTTAGCCCCATCTTTCACATTCTCTGCTCCCTGGTACTAATGGCTCAACAGGTCACATAGAAGACTCTGAAGTTCCACATTGTACCTTCTTAGTCCTTCCTATCCCCTGCTCCCTAGTATTGATGGTCCATCAGTCCCACACAAGGCTCTGAAGATCTCCATTGTACCTCGTTAGTCCTTCCTATCTTCTGCTCCCTGGTACTGACGATCCATCAGTCCCACACAAGGTTCTGAAGATCTACATTGTACCTTGTTAGTCCTTCCTATCCCCTGCTCCCTGGTATTGATGATCCATCAGTCCCACACAAGGCTCTGAAGATCTACATTGTACCTTGTTAGTCCTTCCTATCCCCTGCTCCCTGGTATTGATGGTCCATCAGTCCCACACAAGGCTCTGAAGATCTCCATTGTACCTCGTTAGTCCTTCCTATCTTCTGCTCCCTGGTACCGACGATCCATCAGTCCCACACAAGGCTCTGAAGTTCTACATTGTACCTTGTTAGTCCCATCTTTCACATTCTCTGCTCCCTGTTACTAATGGCTCAACAAGTCACATAGAAGACTCTGAAGTTCCACATTGTATCTTCTTAGTCCTTCCTATCCCCTGGTACTGATGGTCCATCAGTCCCACACAAGGCTCTGAAGTTCAACATTGTATCTTGTTAGTCCTTCCAATCCTCTGCTTCAAGTACTAATGCCCCCACAGTCCCATACAAGGTTCTGAGATTCCACTCTGTGCCCTGTCACTCCTTATGATGCTGCTCCCTTGTACTGAGGACCCAATAGTCCCATACATGGCTCTGAAGTTCCACATTGTACCTGGTCAATCCTTCCTTTTCTCTGCTTCCTGGTAGTGATGGCCCAACAGTCCCATACAAAGCTTTGATGTTCCATATTGTACCTTGTAAGTCCATATTTCACATTCTCTTCTCCCTGGTACTGATGACCCAACAGGTCACATACAAGGCTCTGAGTCCTTCCCATCCTCTGTTCCTTAGCACTAATTTCTCAACAATACCAAACAAGGCCCTGAAGTTCTACAATGTACCTTGTCAGTCCCTCTCATTCTCTGCTCCGTGATACTGATGGCCCAGTAGTCCCATATAAGGCTCTGACCTTTCCCATTATGCCTCGTCAGTCCTGCTTATTCTCTCCTTCCTGGTAATAATGGCCCAACTGTCCCAAACAAGGCCCTGAAGTTCCACATTGTACCTTATCAGTCCCTACAACCCTCTTCTCCTTGGTTCAAATTTGCCTAATGGTACCAAACAAGTCCATAACATTCTACAGTGTACTTCGTCAGTCCTTCCCATTCATTTGTTCCCTGGTACTGATGGCTTAAAAGTCCCATACAAGGGTCTGAAGTTTCACATTGTACCTTCTCAGTCCTTACTATCCTCTGCTCCCTGGTACAATGGTCCAACAGTCCCATACAAGGCTCTGAAGTTCTACATTGTACCTTGTCAGTTCCTACCATCCTCTGCTCCCTAGTACTAATGGCCCAACAGTCCCATACAAGACTCCGAAGTTCTACATTGCACCTTGTCAGTGCTTGCCATCCTCCACTCCCTAGGACTAATGGCCTAACAGTCCCATACAAGACTCTGAAGTTCTACATTGCACCTTGCCAGTCCTTCTCATACTCTGCTCCCTGGTACTAATGACCCAACAGTCCCATACAAGGCCCTGAAGTTCCACATTCAACCTTGCATATCATCCCCTTCACCTTGGTTCCAATCCTCTTCACCTTGGTTAAAATTGCCCAACAGTACCAAACAAGGTCCTACAATTCTACAATGTACCTTGTCAGTTCTTCCCATTCTTTAGCTCCCTGATACTGATGGCTTAACAGTCGCACACATGGTTCTGAAGTTTCACATTGCGCATTGTGAGTCCCTCCTGTTCTCTGCTCCCTGATACTAATAGTCCAACAGTTCCATACAATGCTCCGAAGTTCCACATTGTGCCTTGTCATGATTCACCATGGGGCACAATAGGCAGTTGCCTACTGGCACCAAAGGCAGTGACAATGTTTTTCCTGTATTGGTGTTAGCTGCAGATCTTTTTCCTCCCCTGAACAGAACAGAACACTTTTATCATATAAGGTTATTTACACAATATCACAATATTCTAAGCCAGGTTAATAAGTAACCCTTGTACAGACATGTTAAACTGAATGTAACCTAATAACAAACATGTGATATGGTGCTGGTTACCAGTCCTTAGATGTGGTGGCAGCATTTTTTTTTTTGAATTTCAGGCTTTTTTTCCCCTCTTTATTTTCACCTGAGAATTCTGCCAGAAACACATTCTCTGTCCTAGAGGGGCAAGGCTTGCTTACTGTATCTATGGATAGTGTTGTTACCCTAGGGAAGGACTACAATACACCTCCCTCTTCCCTCCACTCCATTACATTGGAGTGAGGTGTCAACAGATATTTTTTGAACTTATTGAACAGATATAACATAACACATAACAAAAGTCCATTGTGGTTAACATACACTTCAACAAGGATACCTAAATACAGAATGAGAGCCCTGCCCGGGTCCTCACTTACCGCGCTGACACGATTCTCCCACCCAGCCAGCCAGGCACACGCAGGTCCCCGTCTCTCGGTTGCAGAGTCCTCCATTCTGACATGTGCAGTTCTGCAGGCAGCTGTCCCCGTATGTCCCCGGAGTGCACTCTGGAAGGAGAAGGTTGTCGCATCAGTGCAGTCTCCTACACCTCTGTACAATAAGTACACGCTGTGCTGCATGGTGACCGCATCTTACTGTTCCTCTCTATCAATGCAAGTGTAAGGGTTGACTCAAGCATCAATGTACAATACACAAAGATACACTATATTACCATAAGTATTGGGACGCCTGCCTTCACAAGCACATGAACTTTAATGGCATCCCAGTCTTAGGCTCAATTCACATCTATGCATGTTGCTTTTGAGCGTTTTTTCAGTGCTTTTTGCGGTGTTTGCCGCGTTTTTGGACACGCGTTTTTACCGTGATTTTGCCGCGTTTTGATTTCTTTTTTCTACCAGATATATACAGTGAAAAAACCCCCCAAAAAACGCAAATCGTGGCAAAAACGCGGTAAAAACGCGGTACTTGCGTTTTTGATGCAGGTCCATTGACTTCCATTCCATTGACTTCTATACAAAACGCTGCATTTTGCATGAAAAAAAGTCCCCGACCCTTTCCAAAAACGCAGAGGCACAAAAATGCATTGATGTGAACATGTTCCATAGGAACCCATGTTAAAAAATTTCCTTGCATTTCTGCAAAGTGCAAAATGCATCAAAAAACGCGCTAGTGTGAATTGAGCCTTAGTCCGGAGGGTTCAATATTGAGTTGGCCCACCCTTTGCAGCTATAACAGCTTCAACTCTTCTGGGAAGACCATCCACAAGGTTTAGGAGGGTGTCTATGGGAATGTTTGACCATTCTTCCAGCAGGGCATTTGTGAGGTCAGGCACTGATATTGGATGAGAAGGCCTGGCTCACAGCCTCTGCTCTAATTCATCCCAAAGGTGTTCTATCGGGTTGAGGTCAGGACTTTTGTGCAGGCCAGTCAAGTTCCTCCACCCCAAAATCACTCACGTCTTTATAGACCTTGCTTTGTGCACCAGTCCAAATCATTTGGGGGGGGGTTATGGTGTGGGGGTTGTTTTTCCGGGGTTGGGCTTGGCCCTTTATTTCCAGTGAACGTAACTCTTAAGGCGTCAGCATACCAAGACATTTTGGACAATTTCATGATCAGAACTTTGTGGGAACAGATTGAGGATGGCCCCTTGCTGTTCCATCATGACTGCGCACCAGTGCACAAAGCAAGGTCCATAAAGACATGGATGAACGAGTTTGGGGTGGAGGAACTTGACTGGCCTACACAGAGTCCTGACCTCAACCCAACAGAACACCTTTGGGATGAATTTGAGCAGAGACTGCAAGCCAAGGCCTTCTTGCCCTTCTCGTCTGACCTCACAAATGCCCTTCTGGAAGACACACTAGACACACTCCTAAACCTTGTGGACTGCCTTCCCAGAAGAGTCAAAGCTGTTATAGCTGCAATGGGTGGGCCAACTCAATATTGAAGGGACTAAGACTGGGATGTCATTAAAGTTCATGTGCGTGTAAAGGCAGGTGCCCCAATACTTTTGACAACATAGTGTATATACTTCCAGTGAATCAAACAAGAAAACACTGGAAACTAGGGATTTTTACCTGTGTCACCAACATCATTGGTGTTGACCCAAGATCTATGGTCTACCATCAAATGGGGAGTCAACCAGCCACAGCTCAGTTAAACCCTACCAACCTCTGAAGGCACCCTAGAGTTCCACGTAACCATGGTTGAGAATGGCAACAATCAATTGTTGATGCCAGGTAGGCTCTATTTGCCTTTGAGGATCAGGAAGGAATTGTTTTACCTTAGTGGAGCCACTTGGATTAGGCTGTAAAGCTTTTTTGCCTTCCTTTGGATTACCGGGGAGTTAGGAACTCTGAGGGTACAAGGCGTGTTATTGTATTGTACTTTGGTTGAACTTGAGAGGTCTTTTTATTAAACCTAATTACGTCAGTATGTGTGCAGTCTGGCTCATAGCGGTTGGACGCTCCCTTCCATGGAAAGATGTTAAAAGTCTCACCTTGTTCACAAGCCAGTCCCGTCCAGCCGTTGGGACAAGCGCAGTGTCCTGTGACGTGGTCGCAGGCTCCGCCATTCCTGCAGATGCACTGCTGAAGGCAGTTCTCTCCAAAGGAACCATCTGGGCAGGCTGGGAAATTAGAATCAGTAAATTAGAAGGCAGTTACAGTAAACAGGAGCTAAGAAGCATATGTAGGCTGCCACTGGTGTCCTTTCCTTGGCTCTTTGGCTGTCAAGCTTGGGTTGAACTCCTCATCCCTTTAAACCCAAACACATATTAATTACACAGGTTCTGAGGTTGATTAAGGTGGTAATTAAATTCCTTACCTGCATTAAATTAGTCTCGGAACCTGTCTAATTATTATGTTTTCGGTTTTAAAGGGATGAGGTGGCAACCCTATGTCAAGCCGATCCAGTGGCTTCAGATCTTTTGAGACCCCAACCCTCCAAAAAAATATGCAGATCAGGAGTTCCAGCTTTACTCCCCACATTCCTGATCTCATGCTTTTTCCGAGTCAGTGATTGAGAAGAGAAGCAGCTGGAGCCAAGAAAGCCAGGAAGATATTTTCAGAAGGAGGTTACCCTCCATGTTGCACTTTGTGCAGGTTTACTCTAAAACAGGGGTCTCCAAACTTTCTAAACAAGAGACCAGTTGACTGTCCTTCAGACTTTAGGGGGGCTGGACTAGGGCCAGTGGGAGTGAAGAATGTCCTATCTTTGGTATCCCCAATAGTGCCCCATTGTTGGTGTCAGTGGAAGGAATAGTGCCCCATTGTTGGTGTCAGTGGGAGTAATAGTGTCCCAGTGTTGGTGTCAGTTGGAGGAATTGTGCCCCATCATTGATTTCAATAGAAGGTATTCTGCCTCATCTTTGGTAACAGTGAAAGGAATAGTGCCCCATTGTTGGTGTCAGTTTAAGGAATAGTGTCCCATTATTGTTAGTGTCAATGGAAGGTATTCTGCCACATTGTTGGTGTCAGTGGGAGGAATTGTGTCATTTAATTGGTGTCATTAGGAGGTATAGTGGCCCATTGTTGGTGTCAGTGGAAGGAATAGTGCGCCATTGTTGGTGTCAGTGGGAGTAATAGTGTCCCATTGTTGGTGTCAGTGGGAGTAATAGTGACCCATTGTTGGTGTCAGTTGGAGGAAATGTGCCCCATCATTGATTTCAATAGAAGGAATTCTGCCCCATTGTTTGGTATCTGTGGAAGGAATAGTGTCCCAGTGTTGGTGTCAGTTGGAGGAATAGTGCCCCATCATTGATTTCAATAGAAGGTATTCTGCCCCATCTTTGGTAACAGTCAGAGGAAAGAGGAATAGTGCCCCATTGTTGGTGTCAGTTTAAGGAATAGTGTTCCATTATTGTTAGTGTCAATGGAAGGTATTCTGCCACATTGTTGGTGTCAGTGGGAGGAATTGTGTCATTTAATTGGTGTCAGTAGGAGGTATAGTGGCCCATTGTTGGTGTCAGTGGAAGGAATAGTGTCCCATTGTTGGTGTCAGTGGGAGTAATAGTGACCTATTGTTGGTGTCAGTTGGAGGAATATTCTGCCCCATCTTTGGTAACAGTGAGAGGAATAGTGCCCCATTGTTGGTGTCAGTTTAAGGAATAGTGTCCCATTATTGTTAGTGTTAATGGAAGGTATTCTGCCACATTGTTGGTGTTAGTGGGAGGAATTTCATCATTTAATTGGTGCCAGTAGGAGGTATAGTGGCCCATCGTCGGCATCAATGGAAAATATTGTGCTCCATCGTTGGTGTCAGTGGGAGGAACTGTGCCCTTTTGATGGCGTTAGTGGGAGGAATTATGCCCCATTGTTACATAGTTAGTCAGATTGAAAAAAGACACAAGTCCATCCAGTTCAACTTTAAAAACAAATAAATAAAATGAAAAATAATCGTACAAACCAAATACCCAATTTTATGCCCACAATTGATCCAGAGGTGTCAGTGGATGGAATATTGACCCAAGGGATGGATAAAGGCAAGCAAAAGGACCACAGTTTGGAGACCAATGCGCCAAAGGAATTGTTTAGCGATTTTTTTTTACGCATTTTATTTATTTATTATGGTCAAATGTTTAAAAATCCAAAAATTTTTCAGATAAATACGATATATTGTAAAATGAGGTTCTCCTTTTGGTCCAGAAGATCGCGTGCAAAAGCGAATGCATACGTGAGTAGCGCCTGCATATGAAAACAGTGTTCAATCCACATATGTGAGGTATCGCAGCGATCATTAGAGCGAGAGCAATAATTCTAGCCCCAGACCACCTCTGTAATTTAAAACGTGCAACCTGTAGAATTTTTTAAATGTTGCATATTGAGATTTTTAAGGATAAAACGTTGTCGTCATTCCACGAGCGGAGCGCAATTTTGTAACGTAACATGTTGGGTATCAATTTACTCGGCTTAACAGCATCTTTCACAATATTAAAACTTGTAAACAACAAGTTTGAAAAATAGGCCCGGTCTTAAAGTGGTTAAAAAAGCCTACCCACAGCAAATGCAGAACGTGATTGGTTGCTTTAGGAACACAGACAGTCCCACTATGGGACAGGCCAATCACAGAAGGAGTCTATATCCTTTTTGGTCCTGTTTGATCTTACCTTGCTGGCAATGTGCTCCGGTCCACCCCGCGGTACAGATGCACTCCCCGCTGACATGGTCACACCGCGCACCATTAAAACAATGACACTTCTCTTTGCATTCACCTCCATATCGGTCCTCTGGGCACTCTACAAGACAAACTCAATTGTGTAATATGTATGTAACCATGAAGGCCCCACCCTGAACCCACCCCCACTTCAGAAAAGCATGATTTTGATACTTTAAAAAAATATATATTTTCAATATAAAAAACAGTAAAATATATCTGTTCCTGATTTCAACTTACCATAATCGTCAACAGAGGTAGTTTTAGAATAGGACATGGTCATCTTTAAGGACAATGTTGCGACGATTAGACATGTGCAATTAGTTTAGTTCTGAATTCGTTTTTTTAACAAATTTTAACAAATTCGTTAATCCCTGAATTTCTGAATTTTTCAATTTCTGAAATTTCTGAATTTTCAGCAATTGGGAATTCGAAATTTCGGAAATGCGAAAATTCGAAATTTCTAAATGTCCGAGATTTCGAATTTTCGAATTTCCAAATTTCAGAATTTTCGTTAATTTGACATTTGGAATTTCAGAAAAAATGGAAATGAAGAAATTCAAAAAATCGGAAATTGGAAAATTCGGAAATTGGAAAATTTCGGAAATTCGAAATTAGAAAATTCGAAATTTCATACATTTGAGAATTTAAAAATTTGGAAATTTAAAAATACAAAAAATAAGAATGAAAATCTGAAAATTAAAAAGAATGAAAATCTGAAATTAATAACTAATAATAAATATTAAATTATAGGTATTGGACTTTCCTTTCAAATTTGGCTGTTAGTGAGTACGAATTTATCCGAAGTTACGAATTAACTGAAATAACGAATGCCGCATGTAAACGAATGGAACGTAACAATCTAATAATAATAAACAATAATGATAACAAAACCTTTTTATTGTTATTATTTATTAGTTTGTTCCATTACATTTGTTTAGATGCTGCAGTCGTTATTTCGGATAATTCGTAACTTCAGATAAATTTGTATTCGTTACGTTCACAAACAGCCAAATTTGAAAGGAAATTCCAGTACCTACAACTTAATAGTTAGTTATTATTAGTCATTATTTTGAATTTTAATGACTTTCTTTTTTTCAGATTTTCAAATTTTCAGATTTTTGAATTTCCGAATTTTCGAATTTCAAAAATCCTAAAATTCGGATTTTCAAATTTCTGAATTTCAGAGATTTACAATTTTTGGATTTCCGAATAAGTAGGGAAGCAGTTAAATCTACTCCCCTGCTCCAGTCTCTGGACCCTTTCCATCGGTTCCGAGGCTCTTCCCAATGGCTCAGTGGCCCTTTCCTCTGGTCCCGGGGCCATTCCCAAGTCCCTTCCCTCCAAGCCCAGGGTCCTTTCCACTGATCCTGGAGCCCTTTACTCCCATAGGTGCCCTTTCACATGTTCTGGAGCGTGCCCCTTTCATGCTCTCTTGGGGGGGGTCCCTCCAAAGCGGGGGAAATGCCAGGCACCAGGCGCAAATGTGACCTTTGTGACCCAGGTAGTTCCGCCACTGACTAAAGGGTTTATAAGAAAATCAGGATAGATGGATATTTTGCTTATTAATGGATAATATAAGCCAAATGATGAAAACTATTATTAATAGATTGCGTTAATTTTATCTTCCTTCTCATATGCTCCTGCCAGCATTATACAAGACACAGAAAGGACTTACTTTGGTTGCAAGTAGAGCCAATCCAGCCATCTAGACAAGTACAGGTCCCAGTAACATGGTCACAGCTGCCGCCATTGGCACACTTGCAGCTGTTGGTACAGTCCGTGCCGTAGAATCCCTCTGGACAGGCTGCAGACGTGCAACAATAAAATTAGGATCGTAGTATGTGTTACAGTTTTGTTTCATTACCATTCATTCCCATTTCCACAATTATTTTGTATTCTGTGCTCTTCTGGCCTCCTGAACCCCCGACCGGCATGTCTACACACACCAAGATGCTCTGGCTATCTTAATATGCATGATATCTATGGAATAACTTTACTAATGAATTCTATTTTTTTTTTTAACAAGTACCAATAGCATATGCTGACTACACAATGGTCACCATTATACCCCAGATGACATCTACGCAGACGAAACGCGTGGGGTTGATTGCTGCCATCACTACTGTACCTTTCTTTGTTCCTTGAATGCCTTTGATTACTTCATAAAATGTGAGTGTTCAATTTTACTCTTGCTTTTAATAAATATTTCTCATACGGTATCACACTATGTGGAACTTTGTTTCATTTCTGGGTTTCAACGTGTGGGCATGAGAAATTCCTCTGGTTGTTCCTCTCTCCATCCGAACCTACCTGTCCATTTTTGAGAACAATCTGCTGACCAGTGCCGCTTATAAATCTTCATTGCGGTCGTGATATCTGGATCGCTGATGGCTTCATATACCATATACAGTGTTTATCACTACACGCTTGGCTGACTTAAATGGTATACACCTCTTTAAGTCCATCGTCTCTGGTAAGCCTTCTTACAACTGGTGGCGGTGTCCTCACAAGATTTTCCTCCATTTATTAGTTCTCCTCAACAACCTTTTCTGAAGACTTTTTAGATATGTTGCTCCATTACTAATTGATGCCGATCAACATTTACATGGTGGACTATTTTTGCCATTTTATAGACATTTGTTGTTTATATATTCACAGGGTCATTCCAGTATCACTCATTTTCCAATACTGGTGATACGCAACATCAAGGGGATTGCTAGGTTTACAAATGGTCTGGGGCTAGAGCCCATAGCAGCATAGTAAAGAAAGTCATACGCTTGGGCGGTGTCATGGTCGACCTGTTGTCCCGATCGTACATAGGAAACCTGCCCGCAGGATTCCCTTGCGGAGAACCTGTCGGTATCCTTGGGCGCGCGTTAGCGCGAACGAACGCACGCGAGTGCACGTAGATACGAACAGGCGCACGCGGGTGCGCGACGGCACGAACGAGCGCACGCGGTTGCGCGACGGTGCAAACGGGCGCACGCGGGTGCGCGGGGTCACGAACGGGCGCACGGTTACCCGCGGGGGCACGCAGACTCGCCGTGCGACCGTTCTTGGCGCCCAAAGGGCTACTTAAGGAACCAGCTTCTGTTCCTTCTTGCTGTCCTGTCTACAGCGTGTCCGGTGATTCTGCTATCTGTTTCTGTTGTTCCTGATTATCGTTACCCGGCCTGTTCCCGACTTCGTTTGATTGCTGCCTGCCACCGACCTCCTGCCTGCCTGACTACGTCTCCGTCTCCTCCCGTGTACTTCTGCTGCCCGCCTGATACCGACCCGGCTTGTTCCCGACCTTGTCTTCTGCCACCTGTTGTTCCAGCCTGATTGCTAGTGCCTGCAGAAACCGCTGACTCTCACCTGCTGTTCCAGCCTGCCCACCAGTGCCTGCTGTTCACACAGACCTCCGTCAGCTGTTCCAGTCATCCACCTGTGCCTACAGTGTGACCGCATCCCCAGCTGCTACCGGGTATCTACCCTCCAGGGCCTCCGTGGATCTCTTGCTGCTGCAGGTCCGACCTACCATATTCCGGCTTGGCACTTGTGCCCTCCGAACTCTTGAATCCCTGTTTCCACTTCCAGGGGCTCTCGAGCCAGAGGCTTACGAGGAGCCGCTCCCTGCATTCTGGGCTCTCCTACCAGGTACGTGACAGGCGGGCATACACATGAATATACAGTAATATACGTATGTGTGTGTTTATATCCCCAGAGAGCCTCCTCCTTACATCAGAGTCCCCAGAGAGCCTCCCCCTTGCATCAGGGTACCCAGAGAGCCCCCCACTTGCATTAGGGTCCCCAGAGAGCCTCCCCCTTAAATCAGGGTCCCCAGAGAGCCCCCCACTTACATTAGGGTCCCCAGAGAGTCCCCCACTTACATCAGGATCCCCAGAGAGCCTCCCCACTCCTTGGGGACACCTGCAGAGACTTGGGGCTATGTGTCCCAGATTCGGGGCTATGTGTCCCAGATTCGGGGCTATAGCCCCAAAAGCCACCCCCTAGCAACGCCACTGCACAACATCATTGTTCCACATAATATATTTAAGCGCTGCACTTTTTTCTATTCTTGTCACCATTATTCATATTCACAGTTAACCAACAAATCAACATCGTGTCTGTAGTAAATAGGCTATTGGGTCATATCATCTCTGCCTTCAATTTGAGGTCACAGGTATAAAAAGGTATAAAATAAAATACTTACAGAGCTCACAATAGGCCCCTCTCCAGCCGGGCGCACAGGTGCAGACTCCACTGACATGGTCACACTGCGCCCCGTTGTCACACTGACATTGGTGCCGACAGTCGGACCCGTACCAATCAGCAGGGCACTCTGTCAGTAGCAAAAAGAAAAAGAAAAATCATGTTAGGAGGAAAAAGGTAATTCTCAGGTCTCCCCAGGGGGTGAAAAGATAAGGGAAGAGCACTGGGAGATGGGGATTTTTTTGTGTGCCCAAAAGTAAGGTGCTATATTCCATGAATAAAATCAAAATATTTTATTTCTTATACAAAATCATAAAACATATACAAAATGTGTCATTTTCCTAAAAGATATTAGATGTTGTACATATATAATACAATTATCTGCATCTGGACTGGTCTCACAAGCTTAGGATCAACGCGTTTCATCCAAGGTATAGGCTTCTTCATGATACAATTTCCAATATTTTTAAGCCTATGAGGTCATATCCAGAAGAGAATATATAATAAGGTGCATTATATGTGTACACCCCAAAAGGTCAGAGAAAAGCTCAGATCTGAAGTAAAACAATCTATCTATAATATTCAGATTGTATGGCCAAGACCAGGATCGGCATCAAGAAACCGGTACCAAAAAGGTAATGTGTGAAGGTAAAGAGATGGTTAGGAACTGTCAATCGTCCTAAAAGGATCCACATGCCACAAAAGTATATATGTCTAAGTCCACAATGAAAAGATTCCCATACAAGGGTATCGATTGTGTCCAGTGTGAACCCAGGGGAAGGAGCGGGGGTGGGTAAGATCTACTGAACCCCCATAAAGAAGGTCCAAGCGTCAAGCAAAGTGTATGTGTGGAACTTCACCATAAGTCCGCAATAATGGTGATCACAAGTGTTTAGGAACACCCATAAAGTCATCCATATGGTAGGTCCAAATGCCGCAGCTAAAAAATCATGTTAGCTCTTAATTTCCCTCTATAAAAAACTTCTGATGCTGAAAATATACCAAAATGGCCTGTCGTTTTGACCATTAAGGGTTTTAAACAGAGTCCCTCTTTTTTGGTAATGAGTACTAAGGGGTATTAGTCAGTGGTGTATTTTTGTTTTATGCTGCCCTAGGCAAGACTAAAACTGGGCGAACAACCCCCTACCCCCCCTACTGAATGTGGGGATGAGGCCTTGCCCCTCAACAAGGTGCCCTCTTAAAGTTGGAAGGCATGTGGTCTAGCATGATTCAAAAAGAGGGGGCTACATGCTTTCTGCCCTCTCTTACCTGCCCATCCAGGCTGCATACCGGCAAAAGGTTCTGGTATGGATTTTGAGGGGAACTCCACACCCTTTTTTTTTAAAGTGTTGCCCTTTAAGTGGAATGAAGCGGCATGAAAAGACCCTCTCCCTGCTGAATAGTATTTTTTTTTTTTGCATTGGTACATGTCCCACATGGCAGTGCCCAGCTACTTGTGTTTGCAAACTAGCCTTGAAAAAGGCCAATAAAGTTTGATTAGATACCAGATTCGTCTCCCATAGAGGGTTAGACGCTCTACTTGGGGTTCATTGACTTCCTGCTAGGTTCACCAAATGTCCAGTGAACCAAACTTTGCCCAGTTTGTCCATCCCTATTTAGGACTTATGAGTGACAGTAACCATGCAATATCTGTTACAGACGCCCAATGAACTCACTCTGATCGCAGTGTCTCCCGGTGTAGCCCGGTTCACAGATACAGTCTCCCGTCACCGAGTTACAGCCCCAGTAGCTGTTGCTGCAGTTACAGCTGTTGAGACAGTCCACTCCCCATTGTCCGCTATCACAGGCTGAAACAGAAAGCAAAATGGATGTGTTACAAATGGAGCTACAGTCATTGTCATCTTCCCTGCAGTTATCCTTGTGGGGAACATGCTAGCCCAGATCTCTTTTGGCATTGATTGTCCCTGAACGAGATGACCAAATCACAACCCCAGTTTCTACTGATAAGAAACTACAAGGTCAACACTAATGCCTGGTACACACGATCGTAATTTCGGCAAGAAAAAGCCAGATGAGAGCTTTTCATCGGAAAAAGTGACCGTGTGTATGCTCCATCGGAATTTAGCTGGCTGAATTCCCGCCAGCCAAAAATTTGAGGGCATGTTCTCAATTTTTCAGACGGAAAAAGTTCCTATCGGAAATTCCGATCGTTTGTAGCAATTCCGACGTGCAAAATTCCTACGCATGCTTGGAAACAATTCGACACATGCTCGGAAGCATTGAACTTGATTTTTTCTCGGCTCGTCATAGTGTTGTACGCCACCGCGTTCTTGACGGTCGGAATTTGGTGTGACCGTGTGTAGGCAAGACGGCTTGAGTGGAATTCCGTCGGGAAAACCATCAGAGCTTTTTCCGACCATAATTTCCGATCGTGTGTACGCGGCTTAAGGCAATCTTAGACTACAATCGGTCAGAGTTGTTGTTTAGTCATTGTCCCAAGGGTCATTTATCTTCATATTCCTGGTATCGCACCACCTACAGTGTTAGAGAAGATGTCTGGCATGCAGGCTTGCGCAAGGTATTTTCTTACATAGAGTGGTGACCAGGCACAGACAGGTACACGGTTCCAGCCAGCCTATTTAAAGGATGCTCATGCCCATGTTTACTGATGACTGGTCTTCAGATTTTCCTGTGGCCTGTTTGCATCCTGTGTTTGATCTCCGTTACTGACTGGGCTTGTTACTGACCTGCCCCTGGGTCCTTCTTGCTCTTCTGCCTACTTGCTCCTGACCTCAGCTCTGCTTTTCTCTACGTTTCTGCCTATGATTCTATACCTTGTTGCCTGCTTGCTGCTGACCCTGGCTACTCCTGTTACCATGCTTCTGTTTATGATTTGGCCCCACGTTTCTTCTGCCTGCCTTGGCTGTCCTCTACATCAGCTCCAGTCATCACAGCATGCTCCTGTCATAAGCCTGATGGGAGCTCTGAAAAGCCAGACGTCCTTAACCTGCAGTGCATATGGAGTGCCCCTTTAACCTCAGCTAGTGCATCCTGCACAGCCTCTGTTGCTGATCTAGTGTCTTGCCAGACCATTCCGGTCTGCATCTCCTACTGCAAGTTCTACTATCAACATCTGCTGCACTCGTGTTCCTTCTGTCCCTTGGCACCAACTGTTCCACCTTTAATGGAGCCTGGGCTTGGGATACAAGGGAGGCCAACCTCGACATTTCAACCTCTTACCAGGTATGTGATACATAGGAACATAATATCCATATGGAAGAATAACCACATAGTTTAAGAATGGACAGTTACACAGCACAGGCTCCTCTAGAATATCCCATGTGCTTGTCCCCAACAGAGGTATTACCTGGGCTGCAGAATCCCACTGTGGTATTTGGAAAGTCATTGTTGCAATATTATCCTTTCTCTACACTCCTGAGGAAGCTAGACTGTGAAACACGTCGAGGAAGACCACTCCCCTCTTCAGCAAACATGATGATTGGCTCATTGTGATGGCCTAATAATATGTCCTAATACGTAATAAGTGGGTTAATCATATAGAGAAGGTCATTTGCCAAAATATCTGCTTAAATGTTTATGTTGTTGGAACAATCCCATTATGGAAAAGGAATTTAAAATTAGTCATTTGGATTGTTTTAATACCTACTAAAAAAAAGTGTAATTTTTGTATCAGTGTGTTTAGACTAAAGATTGGCACTTCAAAAGTCCAGGTAAGTGATCATACAGTGCCTTGCGAAAGTATTCGGCCCCCTTGAACTTTTCAACCTTTTCCCACATTTCAGGCTTCAAACATAAAGATATAAAATTTTTATTTTTTGTGAAGAATCACCAACAAGTGGGACACAATTGTGAAGTGGAACGAAATCTATTGGATTTTTGAAACTTTTTTAACTAATAAAAAAATGAAAAGTGGGGCGTGCAAAATTATTCGGCCCCCTTGCGTTAATACTTTGTAGAGCCACCTTTTGCTGTGATTACAGCTGCAAGTCGCTTGGGGTATGTCTCTATCAGTTTTGCACATCGAGAGACTGAAATTCTTGCCCATTCTTCCTTGCAAAACAGCTGGAGCTCAGTGAGGTTGGATGGAGAGCGTTTGTGAACAGCAGTTTTCAGCTCTTTCCACAGATTCTCGATTGGATTTAGGTCTGGACTTTGACTTGGCCATTCTAACACCTGGATACGTTTATTTGTGAACCATTCCTTTGTAGATTTTGCTGTATGTTTGGGATCATTGTCTTGTTGGAAGATAAATCTCCGTCCCAGTTTCAGGTCTTTTGCAGACTCCAACAGGTTTTCATCCAGAATGGTCCTGTATTTGGCTGCATCCATCTTCCCCTCAATTTTAACCATCTTCCCTGTCCCTGCTGAAGAAAAGCAGGCCCAAACCATGATGCTGCCACCACCATGTTTGACAGTGGGGATGGTGTGTTGAGGGTGATGAGCTGTGTTGCTTTTACGCCAAACATATAGTTTTGCATTGTGGGCAAAACGTTCGATTTTGGTTTCATCTGACCAGAGCACCTTCTTCCACATGTTTGGTGTGTCTCCCAGGTGGCTTGTGGCAAACTTTAGACAAGACTTTTTATGGATATCTTTGAGAAATGGCTTTCTTCTTGCCACTGATTGTTGTCCTATGGACAGACTCTCCCACCTCAGCTGTAGTTCTCTGCAGTTCATCCAGAGTGATCATGGGCCTCTTGGCTGCATCTCTGATCAGTCTTCTCTTTGTCTGAGCTGAAAGTTTAGAGGGACGGCCAGGTCTTGGTAGATTTGCAGTGGTCTGATACTCCTTCCATTTCAAAATGATCGCTTGCACAGTGCTCCTTGGGATGTTTAAAGCTTGGGAAATCTTTTTGTATCCAAATCCGGCTTTAAACTTCTCCACAGCAGTATTACGGACCTGCCTGGTGTGTTCCCTGGTCTTCATGATGCTCTCTGCGCTTTCAACAGAACCCTGAGACTATCACAGAGCAGGTGCATTTATACAGAGACTTGATTACACACAGGTGGATTCTATTTATCACCATCAGTCATTTAGGACAACATTGGATCATTCAGAGATCCTCGCTGAACTTCTGGAGTGAGTTTGCTGCACTGAAAGTAAAGGGGCCGAATAATTTTGCACGCACCACTTTTCAGTTTTTTATTTGCTAAAAAAGTTTAAAATATCCAATAGATTTCGTTCCACTTCACAATTGAGTCCCACTTGTTGGTGATTCTTCACAAAAATTTTACATTTTATATGTTTATGTTTGAAGCCTGAAATGTGGCAAAAGGTTGAAAAGTTCAAGGGGGCCGAATACTTTCGCAAGGCACTGTACATCTATCTACAAGCACTATCGGTAGTGGCCACTATTGGCTCCCTTCTGGACACTTCTTTGTTTTTTGTTTTTTTTTGGTTGACCGTCATTATTTCCCTGAAATAATAATGGTGCTAATGATAACAATCTGCTCTTCCCCCAATACTTCTGGTGTTGGTGCTGAGAACCTGGCAATGGTAGGTCTTGGTGTGAGGTCCCTGGCTGGCCAATGTTTTACATAACCCGACTCAACCTCCTCATTACGTGAACAATTAACCATATGCTATACCATACTGGAAGATCATCTACAACCATGATGTGATTGGCTGGCCACATACCTCTCTGACAGTTGTGGCCAGTCCCATCCAGATGGGCAAGAGCATCTACCAATTACAGGGTTGTGTTAAGACTAATGACTGGCATCCCAGTGGTCACACATCTAAGTACTATAGGTAGTAGACACTTTCTCCCTGGTGGACTCCTACTTGTTTTTTTTTTTGTTGACCGTCATCATTTACCTGAAATAATGATGGCGCTAAGGAGAACAGTCTGCTCTTCCCCCAATACTTCTGATGTCGGCAACCTGGCACTGGTAAGTCTTGCTGTGAAGTCCCTGGCTGACCAATGTTTTACATACACCCAACCTCTTCACCACCTGAACAATTAACCATATACATCTAAATACTTTGGGTAGTAGACACTACCAGCTCTCTGGTGGACATTTCCTTGTTTTAATTTTGCTTGACCGATATAATTTCCCTGCAGTAATGATAATGGTCCCCGATAATGGTCTGCTCTCCCCTCAATACTTATGTTGTTGGGGTTGGCAACCTGACACTGGTAGGTCTTGGTTTGAGGGGTCTGGCTGGCCAATGTTTTACATTCACTCAACCTCCTCACTACCTGCACAATTAACCATGGAAGATCATCTATGACCATGATGTAATCGGCTGGCCACATACCTCTCCGACAGTTATGGCCAGTCCATCCAGATGGGCAAGAGCATCTACCAATTACAGGGTTGTGTTAAGACTAATGATTGGCACCCCAGTGGTCACACATCTAACTACTATAGGAAGTAGACACTTTCTCCCTGGTGGACTCTTCCTTGTTTTTTTTTTTTTTTTTGTTGACCGTCATTTATCTGAAATAATGATGGTGCTAAGGAGAACAGTCTGCTCTTCCCCCAATACTTCTGTTGTCGGCAACCTGGCACTGGTAGGTCTTGCTGTGAAGGTCCCTGGCTGGCCAATGTTTTACTCAACCTCCTCACTACCCGCACAGTTAACCATGGAAGATCATCTATGACCATGATGTGATCAGCTGGTCACATACCTCTCCGACAGTTATGGCCCGTCCATCCAGGTGGGCAAGAGCATCTACCAGTTATAGGGTCACACTGCCCATCATCCTGACAAGAACACCTCGACTGGCATCCTTGGCCAAACCATCCAGAAGGACATTCTGTAATAAAAGAATTTTACCTTTGGTTTCCATCAACACAACTCTATGCTTATATGCTTATATATATAAAGAAAATAAAAAAGTCAAAAAACATATATCCTTCAACCAAAGGGCCAAAAATGTAACTCATTTTGCATGAAAAGTCTACGAAACAAAAGCCCCAACCTAATTACCAGTTACAGAGAGGAACTGCACTAAATGATTGGATGTGGTATGCAACCCATACAGCTCAAATCAGTTGCATTGATTTAGACTGGTCCTTGCATGGCACTAAACTTTAAAGTGGCTATGCATTAAGGTAAAACAACCTTCTGGGTGCAGCCACCCCCCCCCAATACTTACCCGAGCCCCATCTTGATCCAGTGAAGTGCATGAGAGCAACGGCTCTCCCAGGTCTCTCTCTCTTCATTGGCTCACAAAGCTGCAGGAGCCATTGGGGAGGGGGGTAAGCCACACTCTGTGAGCCTGCTCGAGTGCCCTGACACCAAGAGAAAAATGTCAGGGGAGGGATCTGATTGAGAGCCTCAGCTTTGTTGCTGTGTAAAGGGGAGGGGGGGAACGTCCCTTCCGTCCAATCAGCTCTTAGTGCTCTCCTTACTGAGCTCGCAGCAGAGTGTGACTTCTGCTCTCTGCCCCCTTTTTTTTCTGATAGCTCAGACAAGCTTTATAAATGATGGACTTGGAACAGCTCTAGAGATGAGAAGGCTGCAGATAAACAGTTGCACCTTATGTAGAAGGATTTATTTACTCTCTGTGTATCACCTGAGGCCAGTCACTTCACTGGGTATATATGAGGGTTTACAATGTACAGCAGCACTCAGACTAGGAAACCATTAGGAGCCAATCAGGTGTGCTGTATTCACATGTGCTGAGAAGGAACATACTGATTGGAGGAGAAAGCAGAGTGAGCAAAATGATTTCCTCATTAGTTTGTTGCTGCTCCCTCACTGTCCAATCAGAGGTTTAAGGCAGGAAGGTGACCTAGCTTTATTGCTTTACTACAATAGAAAAAAGGCAAAAGGCTCTACTCTCTGGCTGTGCAGCAGAGCTGTGTAAATCCCAGAACTGAATGAACCGATACAAATCATTTGGTAATTAAAACAGCCATCTGCCCAGAGACAATTTGTTAGATTTCTATTGCAAGCTGGCGCAGTTCAGTGCTTCAGTTACTTACTATCGGCGCAATGGCTGCCGCTATATCCGGGCGCACAGACGCACTGCCCCGTGGCTGGGTCACATTTTCCGGCGTTCTCGCAGTTTGGGCAGATCTCCTGGCACCGGGGCCCCCAGAGCCCCGCTGGGCACTCTGCAACAGACACACAAGAATGGCAACTATTTACAGCTCAGATTGCAACAACCATGTTTGATTCCTTACAGGCCGGAGACCGCAGCTCGTAAATCCCCAACGCCAGACCGTGCCAACGCATAAATTCCTATGACATCGATTGTGGAGATTTCTGCTGACTGGTTAGAAAATATTTTTTTTTTTTCTATAGCAGATCATTTTAAATCTGAAAATGAACCATGAACTATAAAAGGGCTAATAACACTTGCATTAGGACCAGGCCTTTTTCTGACATTTGTTGTACAAGTAAAAATCAGTATTTTTTGCTAGAAAATTACTTAGAACCCCCCAAACATTATATATATATATATATATATATATATATATATATATATATATATATATATATATATATATATATTGTTTTTTTTCTTCTTTTTTTTTCTTTTAGCAGAGACCCTAGAGAATAAAATATTGCTGCAATCTTTTATGCCACACTATACTTGTGCAGCAGTCTTTCAAATGTAATTTATTTGGAAAAAATACACTTCAATGAATAAAAAAATAAAATAAAAAAAAAATAAAATAAAGAAAAGTTAGCCCAATTTTTTTGCATGTTGCGAAAGATAATGTTATGCC
This sequence comes from Lithobates pipiens, assembly GCF_037356315.1. Taxonomy (NCBI): domain Eukaryota; kingdom Metazoa; phylum Chordata; class Amphibia; order Anura; family Ranidae; genus Lithobates; species Lithobates pipiens. The sequence continues at coordinate 213,535,352 of NW_027507788.1, forward strand.
GGGTAAATAGATACCTAACATGTCATGCTTTACAATTGCGCCCGCTCCTGGAATGGGCGACAAAAAGGACGGCACTTAAAAATCTCCATAGGTGACCCTAAAAATGTTTACAAGTTACCGGTTTAGAGTTAGACCCCCTTTCACACCACACCGCCCATAGTGTGGGCGGTAAAACGCCGCTATTTTTAGTGGCGTTTTACCGCCGAATTTGCTGCGGATTTGCGGCGCATTTCGGCCCCGAAAAAGGGTTAAAACTGCCAGCAATACGCCGCAATAGCGGCGTTTTGCCGGCGGTATTACAGCGCTGCCCCATTGATTTCAATGGGGAGCAGCGGTGGAGGAGCGGTGAACACATCGCTCCTTCACCGCTTCAAAGAAGCTGCTGGCAGGACTTTTCCCTGACGTCCTGCCAGCGCACCGCTGTAGTGTGAAAGCCCTCAGGGCTTTCACACTACAGACAATGGTGCAGCTTTTTTAGGGTGGATTGCAGGCGCTATTTCTAACGCTATAGCGCCTGCAAAACGCCCTGGTGCAAAAGCGGTCTTACAGAGGAGGTCTAGGGCTAGAATTATTGCTCTTGCAGTAAGAGCACGACTTACATATGCGTTCGCTTCTGCGCGCAAGCTCGGAGGGATGGGCCGCTTTACTTTTTTTTTTACTTTTTATTTTTAAACTGTCCCTTTAATTTTTTTTTTTTTTTTTTGAAGACTTTTATTCCTATTACAAGGAATGTAAACATCCCTAGAAAAAAGCATGACAGGTCCTCTTTATTGAGAGATCTGTTTTTTTTTTAAAACCCTTATTTTACTTTTTATTTTTACAAAAAAAAAAAAATTTAATTAAAGACTTTTATTCCTATTACAAGGAATGTAAACATCCCTAGAAAAGCACACTGCACATGTACAACCGCATCCCAGTTATTATTAAGCAAGTGAAAGGCCATGCATGCGCAGTGCACACTTCATGTTAACTATTGACAGTTGGATCAAGGTTACAGAGAATAGGTGCAGGGCAGTAGATTAGAAGTGGGGGCAGGGGCGTAGTTCTGCACCCTTGCCCTGGGTTTTGGATGAGCCTGTCCCAGTATTGCAACTGGGTACTGCTCTTTGCCCAAGGAGTGAAGGAAAGGCAAGTTTGTGCAGTTGTGGATAAGAAAAAGGGCAGGTAGAGGGCAAATCATTAGTCCCCAGTATTCCCTGTTATCTTCCCCATTGCTGACATACCACACCTTGCACTGCACCGTGTCTCTGTATGGAGGCAGCCATGTCGGTAGAGGCAGGGCTTTTCTTCCTCATAATAGAGCCTCCAGCAAGGATAACAGTGAACAGCACAGGCAGTGGTGACGTCAAATTTCTCTCCACACCTCCAGAGACTAGCAGTCAGAGGCAGAAGAGTCTTAGATCTCAGACTGCAGATATACAGCTCTGAGGTTGTAGGTACAAGAGTGTCTAGGCACTCCCCCCCCCCATAAGGGAGTGCACTGCTTTTTTATTTATTTTTTGCAGGAATTCTAGCCACTTAAGCCTCGGACCAATATGCAGCTAAAGGACCAGGCCCCTTTTTGCGATTCGGCACTGCGTCGCTTTAACGGACAATTGCGCGGTCGTGCGACGCGGCTCCCAAACAAAATTGGCATCCTTTTTTTCCCACAAATAGAGCTTTCTTTTGGTGGTATTTTATCACCTCTGCGTTTTTTTTTTTTTTCGCTATAAACAAAGATAGAGCGACAATTTTGAAAAAAAATGCAATATTTTTTACTTTTGCTTTAATAAATAACCCCCAAAAAATACAGTTTAGGCCGATGCGTATTCTTCTACATATTTTTGTTAAAAAAAATTGCAATAAACGTTTATTGATTGGTTTGCGCAAAAGTTATAGCGTCTCCAAAATAGGGGATAGTTTTATGGTATTTTTATTAACAATTTTTTTTTTTTTACTAGTAATGGCGGCGATCAGCGATTTTTATTGTGAATGCGACATTATGGCGGACATGTCAGACAATTTCGAAACATTTTTGGGACCATTGACATTAATACAGCGATCAGTGCAATTAAAAATGCACTGATTGCTGTAAAAATGTCACTGTCAGTAAAGGGGTTAACCAGTAGGGAGCAGTGTAGGGGTTAAGTGTGTGTGTTTTTTTTACTGTAGGGGGGCGTGGCTTGGCGTGTGACGTCACTGATCGTCTTTCCCTATAACAGGGAACAGACGTTCAGTGACAGCCTCACTAGGAAGCACGAGGAGAGCTTTGTTTACACCGACCTCTCCCCGTTCTTCAGCTCTGTGACCCGATCGCGGGACACCGGCAGCGAACGGGTCCGTGGGTCCCGCAGGCCACGGAGCTCAGGACCGGCTCGCGAGAACGCTGCCGGTGGCGCGCGCGCGACCCATGGCTGGGCACTTAAAGGGCAACGTACCTGTGCGTGCTTGTGCCCAGCAGTGCCATTCTGCCGACGTATATTAGCGTAAGGCGGTCCTTAAGTGGTTAGACAAATAGATTTTGACTTAATATTATGTTGCCAGTTCATTGTTCTGTTTACCTTCTGAACAATCTGAGCCGGTTTTGCCAGCTGGACATAGGCAGATGCCATCAATATGGTTGCATGGAGCTCCACCACACGAACAGCTCTGCAGGCACTGCTTTCCATATTTCCCTGCCGGGCACTCTGTACATGAATAAAAAAGCACCAAAATTAGTTACTTGTGACTTTTACATGTTGAAGTCATCTCAGGGGGCACAACAGATCCTTGAAGAACCTTTATTGGAGGAAAAAAGAAAATGCCCATTCTCAACGGGATGCTATTGAAACACTGAACAGTTCTTTCCACTTGGTTCTTCCATAGGTCTAATGAAGGCATCAATAGCAAATAAACAACCAAAAGTCTTGCGAGAAACTTTACCTTCTAGATAAGCAGGAGGTTAAGGTATGGGCCCCAAACCTCATGGACCCTGAAGCAGCCCGACCATCTGAAGCACCTCATAGTATGACATAGCCTCCAGTGCACTGGGGATTCTTTTGTGGATCTTCTGAGCTGGTCAGATGTCCCGAGGGCAGGTTCAGTAGCTTAAGTTCTAGTCAGTGCACAATATACACGGGGGGCAAGCAGCAGTCTCAGGACTTTTGTTTGACTCAAAATCAAAGATTTTGCAGGCAAATACCATGACTAAAATATGTTAAATGTGCATTTCTTCTGGGAAGACTTTTGTAAAATGAATGGTCTTGTGACACGCTCAATTTAAGCAATTTAAAGCATGGTGGCAGTCTTTCAGTCCGTTGTAAAAGGACAACTTTCCCTAGTAGAGTACTGAAGCTTGGTAGTAACTCACCCCTTCCCTTTGTGAATATGGTGGGTAGGGCTGGCTTAGTTACTTTTAATACAAAAAGCCCGAAGAGCCTGGGGCAGAGAGTGACGGGAAAATGCTATCCTGCCCTAGCATACTGCCATGTAAGCTTGTAGCTTTAGGAAGTAAACCCTTTGGGGTAGGTCTAGTAAAGGCTCTTCTAGAGAAGCCACCCAGGGGGTCCTACAGTGAAGATACTGGAGTTGGTCAGCCATCTTATGTTAATATTGGACTTGAACTGTGCAGAGTAATTGATGTCAGGACTTAAGAGGCAGAGGTGTAGGGTGTTTTTGCCAAGAATGGTACATTATGTTCCTGTTACAGTAAAAAAACATTAAAAGTCTGAAGGTGTGAACATTGTCAACCTTATTCCTGGAGGTGGGCCTCAGAGAAAGTGAGTGATCCTCAGAGGTGGGCCTAAAAGAGAACGCAAGTGATCTTCAGAGGTGGGCATCAGAGAATGTAAGCGATCAAAGATTGCAGAGTTTCTCAATGTTACAGGTGTGTGTACACCCTATTACCCTATATCAGTGATGGCGAACCTTGGCACCCCAGATGTTTTGGAACTACATTTCCCATGATGCTCCACTACAATGCAGAGTGCATGAGCATCATGGGAAATGTAGTTCCAAAACATCTGGAGTGCCAAGGTTTGCCATCACTGCCCTATATACTACGGTGAGAGAAGCCCTTGCCTAGCATGGCCATTGCTGTCAGCGAATTGGGGCCCTGCTAACACACGGATCTCTCTCTGACAACAGTTTCTTGTACAGTGTAGCAGTCTCTTGTAATATGGCAGCTTTTTCTACCTACTAATACTATTTCTCTTGTAACACGGCATGCTCATCAGTGGTGGCCACTCGTACAGGGTGCAGGGGTGCCGCCCCCCCCCCCCCCATCATCCGTGCGTCCGGCCCCCTAATCTACATGCGGGGCGCCGGACATATGGATTCCAATGTTTTTTTTTTAAGCATGTGATTAGAGCCTGAGGCTCTAATTGGCTTCAAAATAGGGTGGGCTCGGGGCGCAGAATATTCCCTATTGTCACACTGATTCTCCTCACGGCCAATCAGGAAGCAGGATCCTGAGACCTGTCACCTGATTAGCCAAAAGGACAGGCGATCCGATTGGCCACCTAGGAGGAGGAGGGAGAAGACGCACGCCGTGATACAAAGGAGGGTGAGGAGGAGCCCTGCCCTTAAACTAGATGGGTTAAGTGCAGAGCTGGTGTACGACCGCCCGACGGCATGGTGGGGGGGGTTTGTAGGGTGTAGGTGACCCGACTGACACCAGCCACCACTGACTATACCACCAGCCGCCACTGATGCTCACATAACATGGTAAAACAGGTTTCAAGTATGACTGGAGTATAAATTCTCCAGGTCAGAGTTAAATGGGGGGTAGTGTATGGGCACCTACTGTGCGAGTCAGTTGGGGGTCTATGGAGAGCAGTGTAGGTCTTTAGTGCCATTACCTTGGTCACAGTTGTCCCCCTGGTATCCCTCTGAACACAGCCTCAGGCACTTCCCATTTGTGTGGTCGCAGGTCACTCCAGGTGGGCACTCGCATTTACTCTTGCAGCCGATGCCATAAAATCCGGCGTCACATTCTGTATATCAGAAAGGTACAGACAGAAGTTTATCAGCACTGATTCTTCTATGGAGTGACAAGCCAGAAGAAAGTTTCTAAAGTACTAAAAAATGTATCGACATTCAAACTTTCTGACAAAGCTGATGCTGTAAGGCAAGATGCAGGTTTTATTCGTTTTATAGATCATATTTGTTTCTTGCCTTATGTCCTTAAAACTGAACTCTGCGTTTTCGGCGTTCGCCGATCAGCCAAGCGATCTGGCTGGCTCGCCAGCAGCGACCATCCTACACAGCTTCTGCAACAGGAAGTCATTCATTTATTAATTACCAATAATAAATGAATACTTCCAGCTGTGCAGGCTACACGGTGTCATTGGTTGCTAGGATGCTGGTGGATGCCAACATCTTAGCAACCACCATACTGCTACCTGCTGGTGGGAATCTCAAGGGCTGTCATTGGCTAAATATGGTCAATGACGACAGACAGCTTCCTGGACCCTTTCTTTACATTTAGCCGTCATAGTTCCTGCTGTGCAGACTGCACTGTGCCATTGGTTGCTAGGATGATGGTGGACACTGGTATTTTAGCGACCACCATACTGCTGCCTGCTGGTGGGAATCTCAGGGGCTGTCATTGACCAAATATGGTCAATGATGTCAGACAGCTTCCTGGGCCCTTTCTTTACATTAATCTGTCAGTTGCGATGTGAAGTCTATTGAGATTGGATCATTGTGCATGGTTGCCATTTTATTTCTTTCGACAAGTCACCGGGATCATCGGACATTGATGATGGATTTACATTTTTTTAAGGGTTATTTATGTATTTAAGGTGTCTGTGTGTTGATTTACATTGTCATTTTTTATGAATGAGTAACCATGGTACTAACAATCATTTACTCCTTCACATAGAGGGGTGGGTATTTGGGTGGGCTCCTTATTTTTAAAGAGGGGCTCCAGATTCCAATAAGCCCTCACATCCACCAGGCCAGAGTTGTGGGGAAGAGGCCCTTGACCTCATCAACACAATGCGTTTCCCATGGGGGATCCTCCCTGTCATGGTCCCCTCACTATTTTTAAGGCCTTTTATGGATCAGGGGCATTTGGGGGTGCACACTTACTGGCCCCTCTCCTCCATCCCCCATCCTTTCCTGGACAGCCAAGCTGCATGCTCAGACAAAAGGTCTGTTATAGATTTTGGTAGGGACAACGACAAATTTCATATTTCAGCCAACATTTGGAAAAGAGCCTACCCCCCCCAATACACCAATATCTGGACTTTATTTTAGGGTGGGACGCTTCAATGTCTAAACATACTCATCTTCAGCACAACCCAAGTTGACAATCATTTACTCCTTCACATAGAGGGGTGGGTATTTGGGTGGGCTCCTTATTTTTAAAGAGGAGCTCCAGATTCCAATAAGCCCTCACATCCACCAGGCCAGAGTTGTGGGGAAGAGGCCCTTGACCTCATCCACACAATGCGTTTCCCATGGGGGATCCTCCCTGTCATGGTCCCCTCACTATTTTGAAGGCCTTTTATGGATCAGGGGCATTTGGGGGTGCACACTTACTGGCCCCTCTCCTCCATCCCCCATCCTTTCCTGGACAGCCAAGCTGCATGCTCCGACAAAAGGTCCGGTATAGATTTTGGTAGGAACAACAACAAATTTCATATTTCAGCCAACATTTGGAATAGAGCCTACCCCCCCCCCCCCCCCCACCCCCCAATACACCAATATCTGGACTTTATTTTAGGGTGGGGCGCTTCAATGTCTAAACGTACTCATCTTCAGCACAACCCAAGGTGACCATAGAAATGTTCTGGGTGTAGAAGCTACCAGCCCAATATCCAGATCACCTACAGTAATGATAACAATGTAAAAATATATATACGCTATATACAGCGGGTAAAATAAGTATTGAACATGTCACCATTTTTCTAGGTAAATATATTTCTAAAAGTGCCATTGACATGAAAATTTTCACCACATGTTGGTAACAACCCATGTAATCCATACATACAAAGACACCAAAACAAATGAGTTCAGAAACAAAGTTATGTGTAATAAAATGGAGTGACACAGGGAAAAAAAGTATTGAACACATGAAAAAATGGTGGTGCAAAAAGGCATGGAAAGCCAAGACACCAGATGAAATCTATTAGTAAATAGAAAGCAATCCTGCCCCTTGTCAGTGCAAATTAATATCAGCTGGTTCAGACTCAACTGATGGCCTATAAAAAGGTGTCTCATTACCAAGGTGTCACACAAGAAACATCTCATGATGGGTAAAGGCAAAGAGGGCTCTCAAGACCTTCACAACCTTATTGTTGCAAAACATACTGATGGCATTGGTTACAGAAGGATTTCTAAACTTCTGAATGTTCCAGTGAGCACTGGTAGGGCCATAACCCAGAAGTGGGAAGAACATAATTTCAACCACAAACCAGCCATGACCAGGTGCTCCTCGCAAGAGGAGTGAAAAGAATTATGAGAAGAATTGTCCAAGAGCCAAGGACCACCAGACCTTCAGAAAGACCTGGAATTCAAATAAAACCATAAGTAATACACTCACCCACCATTGGCCGGTATGACCGCTCACCACACAGAACTGAAGAAAAAGTATGCTGAAGCTCTTTTAAAGTTTGCTGCACAACATTTAGACAAGCCTGTGAAATATTGGGAGAATATAGTATGGTCAGATGAGACCAAATGGAGTTATTTGGATGCCACAATACAAATCATGTTTGGAGGTCAAATGGAACATCACCCCAAAACCACCCCCATACCAACAGTGAGGTTTGGAGGTGGGAACATCATGGTGTGGGGGCAGGGCTGTTTTTCAGCATACGGTAATGGCAACCTTCATTTCATGGAAGGAAAGATGAATGGAAAAATGTACCAAGACATTCTTGATAGAAATCTGCTGCCATCTACCAGATGATGAAGATGAAACGAGGGCGGACATTCCCATACACAAAGCCAAGGAAACTCTCAATCGGTGTCAAAGAAAGAAAATAAAGCTGCTAGAATGGCCCAGCCAATCACCTGACTTGAATCCAATAGAAAAATCTGTGGAAAGAACTAAAGATCAGAGATCATAGAGAGGCCCACGGAGCCTTCAAGATGTGAAGACTGTGTGGAAGAATGGGGCCAAAATCACACCTGAGCAACGCATGCGACTCCTTTCTCCATACAGGAGGCATCTTGGAGCCGTCATTACCAACAAAGGATATTGTACCAAGTATCAAATACATTTCAGTTAGCGGGTTCAATACGTTTTCCCCGTGTCCTTCCATTTTATTACACAGAACTTCATTTCTGAGAATGTATTTGTTTTGATGTCTTTGTATATTTGGATTGTATCGGTTGTTACCGACATGTGGGGAACATTTCATGTCAATGGCACCTTTAGAAATAGATTTACCTAGAAAAATGGTGACGTGTTCAATACTTATTTTAACTGCTCTCTCTCTTTCTCTCGCTCTATCTATATATATATATTGATATATATAGAGAGAAAGAGAGATAGATTGAAAAAATAAAAAATAAAATTATATATATATATATATATATATATATATATATATATATATATATATATATATATATATAAACACAAGATTCCAGGGTTCCATCACCAATACCCCACTCCTTTAAGAAAACATAGCCAGGTCACAATCAGTGGAAGCCATTTCTCTCTCGTTAATGTTGAACTTACGCGTTTCGCACGATGTCCCGAGGTAGCCCGGTCTGCAGGTGCAGGCGCCGTCCTTTTTGCTGCACTCCAGGGTGTTGCTCGGAACACAGGTGCACTCTTTGGAGCAACCTGACCCAAATGTCCATTTTGGGCAAGCTGCAGTGCAGAGAAATAGAAAATAGATTTCAAAAATAATTTGCAAAAATTTCAAGGATCGCTGCAGTCAGTTTTGTCTCAAACAGCCAATGCAATTAAAAACCCGGTTATAATAATAACCACAGCCCAACTGTCATAGCTTTTCTTTTCCTGTGTAGTCACCTCTTTGATCTATCTCAATGCTATCCTGTTGTGCATCAACAACGACTTCCTCAGAGATTCTCAATTCCTCCTGTTGATGCCTGACCTGTGCATGAACTCTAAGCCCTTGTACACACGGTCGGATATTCCCGACGGAAAATGTCCGATCGGACCGTGTTGTCGGATAATCCAACAGTGTGTGGGCTCCATCGGACTGTTTCCGCTGGAATATCCGACAGACAAAGTTTGAGAGCTGGGCTATAAAATTTTCCGACAACATGATCCGATCGGACTGTGCCCGATCATTTGTAGAGAATTCCGATCGGACAAAGTGCCACGCATGCTCAGATCAAATTACGAGAACAAAGCTATTGGCTACTAGCCTGAACATAGTCCCATCGTAAGGAAATAACGTCATCACGTTCTGAACGATCGGATTTTCCGACAACTTTGTCCTACCGTGTGTATGCAACACCAGTTTCGGACAAAATCCGTCGGTAAAAATCCGACGGATTTTGTTGTCGGAATGTCCGACCGTGTGTACAAGGGCTAACACCTCCCCACACACAGCGATGCGGCTGTCAAAGACTGGAGCCCTGGAAGCTCAAAGAGGACAATTCTGCTGTTAGCCTGACTTCAAATTTCAATTGGTGCGTTGTATAGGATGCAGATTTACTCTAAAGAATAGACGTGTGCAGAACGAAAAAAATAAATTGGTTCGATTCGTTATTTACATGCATTTGTTTAGTTAAATTTGTTTCATTTGTTCAATTCATTTTTCGGAATGCATTTTTTATTTATTCATTCTCAAATCGATTCAAAAAGTTTTGGAATCAATTTCGAATGTTTTTCGAATTTGTAAAATTTTCGAATAATTTTTTTGAATTCGAATAGTTTTCCAATTTCCAAAAAGAATAAAATAAAATAGAAATAGAACATTTTTCTAGTCTATTCCTTTAATTTTCTATTCTATTTTATTCTCTTTGGAAATGGGAAAACCATTCAAATTAGTTTTGATAAATTTGTTTCATTTGTTCAATTCGTTTTTCGGAATGCGTTTTTTATTTATTCATTCTCAAATCGATTCGAAAAGTTTTGGAATCAATTTCGATTGTTTTTCGAATTTGTAAAATTTTCGAATAATTTTTTTCAATTCGAATAGTTTTCCAATTTCCAAAAAGAATAAAATAAAATAGAAATAGAATAGAAAATAAAAGGAATAGACTAGAAAAATGTTCTATTTCTATTTTATTTTATTCTTTTTGGAAATTGGAAAACTATTCGAATTGAAAAAAATTATTCGAAAATTTTACAAATTCGAAAAACATTCGAAATTGATTCCAAAACTTTTCGAATCGATTTGAGAATGAATAAATAAAAAACGCATTCCGAAAAACGAATTGAACAAATGAAACAAATTTAACAAAACGAATTTGAATGGTTTTCCCATTTCCAAAGAGAATAAAATAGAATAGAAAATAAAAGGAATAGACTAGAAAAATGTTCTATTTTATTCTCTTTGGAAATGGGAAAACCATTCAAATTCGTTTAGTTAAATTTGTTTCATTTGTTTAATTCGTTTTTCGGAATGCCTTTTGTTTTTTTTTCATTTTCACATCGATTGGAAAAGTTTTTGAGTCAGTTTCGATTGGTTTTCGAATTTGAAAAGTTTTCGAATAATTTTTTGAATTCTAATAGTTTTCCAATTTCCAAAAAGAATAAAATAAAATAGAAAATTCTTCTAGTCTAATCCCTTTATTTTCTATTCTATTTTATTCTCTTTGGAAATTGGAAATAGTTTTCCAATTTCCAAAAAGAATAAAATAAAATAGAAATAGAACATTTTTCTAGTCTGTTCCTTTTATTCTCTATTATATTTTATTCTCTTTGGAAATGGGAAAACGATTCAAATTCCTTTAGTTAAATTCATTTTATTTTATTTTTACAATGCGTTTTGTTTTTTTCATTTTCACATCAATTCGAAAAGTTTTTGAATCAATTTCGAAATGGTTTTCGAATTTGAAAAGTTTTCGAATAATTTTTTGAAATCGAATAGTTTTCCAATTTCCAAAAAGAATAAAATAAAATAGAAATACATTTTTTTTCTAGTCTATTCCTTTTATTTTCTATTCTATTTTATTATCTTTGGAAATGGGAAAACCATTCAAATTCGTTTAGCTAAATTAGTTTAATTTGTTTAATTTGTTTTTCGGAATGCGTTTTGTTTTTTTCATTTTCACATCAATTCGAAAAAAAATTTGAATCAATTTCGAATGGTTTTCGAATAATTTTTTGAATTCGAATAGTTTTTCAATTTCCAAGAATAATAAAATAAAATAGAAAATTCTTCTAGTCTATTCCCTTTCTTTTCTGTTCTATTTTATTCTCTTTGGAAATTGGAAAACTATTCGAATGTATAAACTATTCTAATTAGAAAAGTATTCAAAAAGTATTCTACTTCCGTCCGAATTTTGTTTTCATTATTTTGGATTTGTTTAAATTCTGTACTATTCTAATTGGGAAGATCACATGTCTACTAAATAACAATCTATACCCTTCATTGCATTTAGAAATGTCTACCAATAGGAAACCAATTAATAATTTCCAAAGAGAATAAAATAGAATAGAAAATAAAGGAATAGAAAATAAATAATAGACTAGAAAAGAACATAACAGAAAATAAAAGAATAGAATATAATAGAACCAAATAGAATAGAATAACATAGAAAGAATATAACCATCTTCTAAAATTCGAATTTCAAATAGAATACATTTGAATACATAAGAATAGAAGAGAATAGAATAGAATAGAAAAAATATATAATTAAAAAAACAATAGAATAGAAAGAATATAACCATTTCCCAAAATTCAAATAGAATCAATTTGAATAGACTAGATTAGAATAGGAAGATGGTTATATTTTTTCTATTCTGTTGTTTTTTTCTATACTATTGTGCTATTTTCTATTCTACTCTATTCTTTTCTATTATATTCAAAATTGAATTGATTCTATTTGACTTTTGAAAAATGGTTATATTCTTTCTATCTATTCTATTATTTTTTAAATTCTATTCTTTTCTATACAATTCGAATTTCAGAAGATGGTTATAATCTTTCTATTTTATTCTATTCTTTTTTTTTATTCTATCCTATTCCTTTCTATACTATTCCATTCTATCCTGTTCTTTTATTTTCCGTCCTATTTTGTTCCGTTTTACTCTATAATATTCTATTTAATTTTCTGTTATATTCTTTTCTATTCTATTCATTTTTTTCTATTATATTCCTTTATTTCCTATTCTATTTTATTCTCTTTGGAAATGGGAAAACTATTCAAATTGGAAAACTTTTAAAATTCAAAATCTTTTCGAATTGGAAAACTATTTGAATTGGAAAACTGCTTGAATTCGATTAGAAAACTTTTCTGAATCGATCCGAAAACGAATATACAAAACTAATTCCAAAAATGAATGAAACAAATTTAATTAAACGAATTTATGTAAAAAAACTAAACAAATTTTTTCGTTCTGCACACGTCTAATTATTAGATATAAACACTGAAGAGAACCTGGAGCAGCATTTTCTCCTGGCAAAATATAAATGTTTCAGCTCTTTTCATGCTTTTTTTTCATCCATCCCACAACGATCTCTAATATTTAACATTGCACATTATTACGGTGTAGCCAGATGTGATAAAATTATTATTGTCTCACCTAAATGGCAGTATCGGCCATAGAGGCCGGCCTCGCATAGACACGCCCCGTGAAGCTTGTGACATCGGCCCTTGTTGGCACAGTTGCATTTCTTCTTACAGTTCTTACCATAATAACCTTTTGGACAGCCTAAAAAATAAAATAAAATAAAAAGTCCAACCTGACCCATTTATTAAATAGGTTGATAAGCCAACAGCATGTTAACTACCTCTGCAATCGCTTTGGGGCCCGCAGTGTAGGAGGGGCCCGCTATGATATTCCTACCTCCCTTGTCTCTCCCAAGGCTAATCTTCATCAATCGACAAGCAGCAAATTCTCAAACAGTTAGTAACTCATAGGCACGAGCAATTCATTTAGTTCTGAATTTGTTTTTCGGAAATTCAAAATTTTGAAAATTTTAAAATTTTGGAAATTTTAAAATTTTGGAAATTTTAAAATTTTGGAAATTGGAAAATTTCGGAAATTTTGAGATTAGAAAATTCAAAATTTTGGAAATTTGAATATGCAAAAATTTGGAAATTTGAAAATGCAAAAATTTGGAAATTTGAAAACCCGAAAATAAGAATGAAAATCTGAAAATTCAAAAGAATGAAACTCTGAAAATCTGAAATAATAACTAATTAATAACTATTAAATTATAGGTATTGGAATTTCCTTTCAAATGTGGCTGTTAGTGAACGTAACGAGTATGAATTTAGTTTCATTATCTGAAATAACGAATGCCCTATCTAAACAAATAGAACGTAATGCTCTGATAATAATAAATAACAATAATAATAATAAAAACGTTTGTTCCATTCCATTTGTTTAGATGCGGCATTCGTTACTTCGGATAATTCGTAACTTCAGATAAATTTGTATTCCATACGTTCACAAACAGCAAAAAATTTGAAAGGGAATTCCAATACCTATAATTTAATAGTTAGTTACTATTAGTTATTATTTAGAATTTTACTGATTTTCTTTCTTTTTTCCAGATTTTAGAATTTTCGGATTTTCACATTTTTGAATTCCAGAATTTTTGAATTCCAGAATTTTCAAATTCCGAAAATTTGAAAATTCGGAATTCGAAAATGCGGCATTCGAAAATTTGGCATTTGAAAATACGTATTTCGAAATTAGAAATTTTCGAAAATCGAAATTCGAAATGTGGAAATCCAAATTTTCGGATTTCCGAATTTTCGAATTTCAGAATTTTTCGAAAAAAAGCAAAAAAACAAATGAAATGACAACAAACACATTTTATTTCAGTGCACATGTCTAACTCATCCATGAATGCTGTTTATTAAACAATAAGTTGACAACATGGCCAATAACATGTTAACTACCACTGCAATCATTTCAGGACCCACAATGCAGGAGGAGCCCGCTATCATATCCCGACACCTGGTCTTTCCCTGGGCCTCTATCATCATCTTCATCGGTTGGCAAGCAGAACATTCCAAAACCCTTAAATATTCATCCATGCATGCTGTTTATTTAACAATAAGTTGACAAGCTGGCTAAAACCATGTTAACTACCTTGCAATTGCTTTAGGGCCCGCAGTACAAGAGGGGCCTGCTATATGTACTGTCATCAGAGAAGTTCAGCGACATCATTGTGACACTATAATAGTCTAAGGGGGTGATCAGGGATTTTTTTTGTATACTGTTATTGCTTATAACAGTGATGATCACTGTTATAAGCAAACGTTTTAACTTTCATGAATAGCTTTCATTCATGAGAGCTTGCTTACTCTTGTGATGCTGTGATTGGCAACAGCTAATCACATGGTTTAACGAACATTCCACTGTGGTTGTACAGCGAGTCCTATTAGTACAGATCAGACTGGGGTTCTCGGTCACCCTGTGCCCCTAATAGACACAGGGTAACTTAGACATAGGAGGTGCATGGGGAGCTGAAACAAGGGTTCCCCAACCTCTCCAAGAGATTCTGGGATCCCCCTATCCAAAGTGACTCCTGCCACGCATGGTACAGAGTACACTGCTGTCGATCACATGGGCCGGGTACCGAGCACCGTGATCCAGTGCGCATGTGCTGAGCGACGTACCAGTACATTGCTCAGCCTAGAGGTGCAAGTGGTAAAGTAATAGGTCACCAAGCTGGCCAACAGCACATTAACTGTAACCACAATTTCTTTAGGGTCCGCAGTGTAGGAAGGGTCCCACTATCATATCCCAGTACCTGGTCTCTTCCTAGACCAATCTTCATTGATTGACAAGATGAACTTTATGAAAACTTTACAAATTCATCCACGCATGCCATTTCTTAAACAATAAGTTGACACGCTGGCCAACAGCCCGTTAACTACAACTACAGTTGCTTTAGGGTCTGCAGTGCAGGAGGGGCCCGCTATCCTATTCCTGCACCTGGACTCTCCCTTGACCAGTGATGGAGAACCTTGGCACCCCAGATGTTTTGGAACTACATTTCCCATGATGCTCAACTACACTGCAGAGTGCCAGAGAATCATGGGAAATTTTGTTCCAAAACATCTGGGGTGCCAAGGTTCGCCATCACTGCCCTAGACCAATCTTCATTGATTGACAAGAAGAACTTTATGAAAACTTTACAAATTCATCCATGCATGCCATTTCTTGAACAATAAGTTGACAAGCTGGCCAACAGCCCGTTAACACAGTTGCTTTAGGGCCCGCAGTGCAGGAGGGGCCCCGCTATCATATTCCTGCACCTGGTTTCTCCCTAGGCTAATCTTCATTGATTGGCAAGCAGAACTTTCTGAAACCTTATCCAATCATCCATGCATGCTGTTTATTAAACAATAAGTTGACCAGCTGCCCAGCAGCACATCAACGATCACTGCAATCGCTTTAGGGCCTGCAATGCAGGAGGGGCCCGCCATCATATTCTCAACATCTGGTCTCTCCCTAAGCCAATCTTCATTAGTTGAAAAACAGAACTTTCTCAAACCTTAACAAATTCATCCATGCATGCCGTTTTATTTAAACAAGTTGATAAGCTTGCCAAAGACACGTTACCTACCACCATGATTGTTTTAGCACCTGGTCCCTTCGGAGGCCAATCTTCATTGGTCGATAAGCAGAACTTTCTGAAAACGTTACAACTTCACCCATGCATGCCATTTCTTAAACAATAAGTTGACAAGCTGGCCAACAGCACGTTAACTACGACCACAGTTGCATTAGGGCCCGCCATCATATTTCTGCACGTGGTCTATCTGTAGACCAGTGATGGTGAACCTTGGCACCCCAGATGTTTTGGAACTACATTTCCCATGATGTTCCACTACACTGCAGAGTGTATGAGCATCATGGGAAATTAAGTTTCACAACATCTGGGGTGCCAAGGTTCGCCATCACTGCCTAGACCAAAATTCACTGATTGATCAGAAGAACTTTATGAAAACATAACAAATTCATCCATGCATACCATTTGTTAAACAATAAGTTGACAAGCTGGTCAACAGCAAGTGACCTACAACTATTATTGCTTTAGTGCAAGCTCTGTTTACAAATTCATCAATCCCTGTGGTTTATTAAAAGAGGGAAGTTCACCCACAACTGACGTTTCATGTTTGTGTTGAAGCCAGTTCACCAACATCTTGGAGACCCGGGGAGATATTTCTTGGCACCCGAGTTCCTAGAGGGAAGGTCACCCACAGCTGATGTTTCATGTTTGGGTTGAAGGCAGTTAACCAACATCTTGGAGACCTGGGCAGAAATTTCTTGGCACCCGAATTCCCAGAGGGAAGTTCACCCACAACTGACGTTTTATGTTTGGGTTGAAGCCAGTTCACCAACATCTTGGAGACCCGGGGAGAAATTTCTCGGCACCCGAGTTCCTAGAGGGAAGGTCACCCACAACTGATGTTTCATGTTTGGGTTGAAGGCAGTTCACCAATATCTTGGAGACCCGGGGAGAAATTTCTCGCCACCCAAGTTCCCAGCTGTGGCCATTTGCTGCCATTTTCAAGGGGTCTCTGCTTAATTTTTTACAAAATGTTTTTTGAGAGAAAGAAGACTCAGAAGCTTCATGTCTGGCCAGAAATATAAGAAGGTGATGGATCATTCAGACCACCAGCATCTGGCTTTAATTGAAAAATATATTTTGGGTAGAAAAAAAAATGGATCTTCATAATCCTGCTTTCAATTAGTTAATCAATTGAATATTTAACTTGTAAAAAAGTGTTGCTGAACATTAAAAATGATTGGCAATGCTCAAAGAGGAGAAGACTATACCTATATGGTCACTTACCGTCCTCGCAGAACTCCCCACTCACGCCCTGCGAACAGCGGCATCCTCCGGTGATCGGGTCACAGGTCCCTCCGTTTTTACACTTACAGGTCAGGCTGCAGTTCTGGCCGTAGGTGCCTTCTGGGCAAGCTGCGTTCCAACACACAGAAGCAGGAAAATGTTAGAACACGGGTCAATGAATCATGACGGCGCTGACACGCTCAGATGGGTGCCATCATTCAAGCAGCATGCAAATCCCCTGTAATTGTTTTAATTCTCTGTTTACAGGAAAGTCAGGGCCAGGAACCCCTTCATTGATCAAGCTGAGAAAATTCCCATTATGACTTCCAGAGAGATGAATGGAGCAACTCCGGGCAAACAGCATAATGCCGCATGGCTGTATCACGGCTCATATACATGGACTGATTTACTTATCAAAAGATTGGTAAGATACTGTCTTTCAAACACCATTATGATCCACCCGGCCTCAGCTGTGTTATATGGATTGGGGATTGACAAAACTTTCCAAAAGCTGCAATTCTACTGGTTCTGTGACCTAGCATCCTGTCTCTTTTTAGGCTAACACACTGGTGATGCTCACTATGATGTCCACTATGATGCCCTCCCATGCTCCACACTGGTGATGTCCACTATGATGCCCTCCCATGCTTCAGAATGGTGATGACCACTATGACATCCTCCCATTCTTCACACTGGTGATGCCCACTACGATGTTCTCCTGTGCTTCACACTGGTGATGCCCACTATGATGTCCTCCCATGCTTCACACTGGTGATGCCCACTATGATGCCCTCCTATACTCCACACTGGTGATGCCCACTATGATGTCCTTCCATGCTCCACATTGGTGATGTCCACTATGATGTCCTCCCGTGCTTTACACTGGCGATGCCCACTATGATGTCCTCCCATGCTCCACACTGGTGATGCCCACTATGATGTCCTCCCGTGCTTCACACTGGTGATGTCCACTATGATGTCCTCCCATGCTCCACATTGGTGATGTCCACTATGATGCCCTCCCGTGCTTCACACTGGTGATGACCACTATGATGTCCTCCCATGCTTCACACTGGTGATGCCCACTATGATGCCCTCCCGTGCTTCACACTGGTGATGACCACTATGATGTCCTCCCGTGCTTCTCACTGGTGATGCCCACTATGATTTCCTCCCATGCTTCACACTGGTGATGACCACTATAATGTCCTCCCATGCTTCACACTGGTGATGACCACTATAATGTCCTCCCATGCTTCACACTGGTGATGCCCACTATGATGTCCTCCCATGCTCCACACTGGGGATGCCCATTATGATGTCCTCCCATGATTCACACTGGTGATGTTCACTATGATGCCCTCCCATGCTCCACACTGGTGACGTCCACTATGATGTCCTCCCATGCTCCACATTGGTGATGTCCACTATGATGCCCTCCAATGTTCCACACTGGTGATTCCCACTATGATGTCCTTCCATGCTACACACTGGTGATGTCCACTATGATGCCCCTACATGCTCCACAGGGGTGATGCCCACTATGTTGCCCCCACATAATCCACATTGGTGATGTCCACTATGATGCCCTCCTATGCTCCACATGTCTTGATGTCCCTTATGATGCCCTCTCTTGCTCCATACTGGTAATGTCCATTATGATGTCCACCTATGCCCCATGTTGGTAATGCCCCCTATGATGTCCTCTCATGCTCCACACTAATGATGCCCTCTATAATGTCCTCCCATGCTCCACACTAATGATGCCCTCTATGATGTCCTCCCATGCTCCACACTAATGATGCCCTCTATGATGTCCTCCCATGCTCCACACTAATGATGCCCTCTATGATGTCTGCCCATGCTCCACACTGGTAATGCCCACTATGATATCCTCCCATGCTCCACACTAATGATGCCCCCTATATTGTCCTCCCATGCTTCAAACTGCTGATGCCCCTATGCAGGTTCCATTTCTTTCCACTGAACTAGACTGCAAAGCAGACACTACCACGGCAAGTCTAGATTTCAGATAACTTATGCCAACTGACTGTAACAGATATGGGATTACTGAATTAACTTAAAGCAGAACCCCAGCCAAAATAAGAGATTTCACCTTCACCTTCACCTTCAATTTAGAGATTTCACCAATCCATTTGGGCCCTCTGTCTCCCCAGCCAGCCCCTTTCAGTCATTGGATTTCAGCTCTTTCCGTCAAGGAGGCTCAGCATCACATGTGGGCATTAACCTTGAGCGGTCTGCCATCTGACCGTTTACATCAAGGGCAGAGGTCCCTTGAGAGGAGAACTGAGACTGGGCGCTGTAATGTTTTCAGAAAGCAATGTACAGCCCCCTGCCGGCCCTCCCACCAGCCATGATCTGCCAGAATTGCATAGAGAAGCACAGAGACCAGTGGCAGCTGATGCTCCATTTTGGGGGGTGTCTCAGGACCCGCTACCTGATTCTCCTCCCGGCCAATCAGGAAGACAATAGCGAATATTAATTCACTATTGTTACACAAGTAGGCATGTGCACTGCTGAAAAATGTGTTCGTCTTTGTTTCATTCGTTTTTTTTTTTTTTTTTTTTGGGGTCATTCGGTATGATTGCAATTTGTAAATTCGAAAATTCAAAAATTCCTAAGTTCGAGAATCCGAAAATAAGAAAGAAAATCTGAAAATTTGAATGTAAACCTGCAAATCCGAAAGAATGAAAATCCAAAAATTAGACATAATAACTATCTAATAATAAAAAAAAAAAATTGTCTTTTGGGTCATTTGGTATGATCTCAATTCGTACATTCAAAAAAAATAAAAAAAAATCGTAAATTCGAATATCCGAAAATAAGAAATTCCAAAAATTCTAAAGAAAACTTGAAAATCCGAAAGAACGAAAAAATTTGAAAAGTCAAAATAATAACTAATAACAACTTTTTTGTTTTTCAGGGCATTTGGTATGATGGCAATTCGTAAATTTGAAAAATTCTAAAATTCGTAAATTCGAAAATAAGAAAGAAAACTTGAAAATCCGAAAGAACGAAATTCCGAAAAAATTCAAAATAATAACTAATACATTTTTTTTTCATTTTTCAGGTCAACTGGTATGATCGCAATTCGTAAATTCAAAAATTCAAAAATGTGTAAATTTGAAAATAAGAAAGAAAACTTGAAATTCAAAAGAAAACCTGAAAATCCGAAAGAACGAAAATTCTAAATAATAACTAACTAATAATAACAATTTTTTTTGGGGTCATTTGATATGATTACAATTCGTAAATTTGAAAATTCGTAAATTCGAAAATCCGTAAATTTCGAAAATCCAAAAATAAGAAAGAAAATCCAAAAATTCTAAAGAAAACCTGAAACTCCAAATGAACAAAAGTCTGAAAATTCGAAATAACTAATAACGAGTTTTTTGGGTAATTTGATATGATCGCATTTCGTAAATTTCAAAATTAAAAAATGTATAAATTCGAAAATCCAAAACTAAGAAAGAAAATCCGAAAATTCGAAAGAAAACCTGAAACTCCAAACGAACGAAAGTCCGAAAAGTCTAAATAACTAACTAATAATAACTATTTTTTCGGTTAATTTGGTATGATCGCAATATGTAAATTCTAAAATTGGTAAATTCGAAAATCCGAAAATAAGAAAGAAAATCCGAAAATTCTAAATAATAACTAAGTAATAATAACTAACTGATAATAACTGATAATAACTAACTGATAATAACTATTAAATTATGAAATTGGAAATTCCTTTCAAATTTGTCTGTTAGTGAATGTAACGAATACAAATTTATCCAAAGTTACGAATTATCCAAAATAACGAATGCTGCATCTAAACGAATGGAACGGAATGAACTAATAATAAATAATATTAAAAAGTTTTTATTATTATTAATTTGTTATGTTCCATTTGTTTAGATACGGCATTCGTTATTTCAGATAATTTGTAACTTCGGATAAATTCGCATTCGTTACGTTCACTAACAGCCAAATTTGAAAGGAAATTCCAATACCTATAATTTATTAATATTCAAATTTACCGATATTCTGAAAAAATTGTTAAAACAGGGTTTTCGTCAATTCTGAGGTTTCAGAATTAACGAATTTGTCAAAATTTGTTAAAAAATGTATTTGTTACAAGACGAATTGCACATGTTTACACAAAAGTGGGTGGGCTCGGGGCACAGTGCTCTGCGCCCCAAGCCCATCCTTTTTTAAGCCAATTAGAGACCCTGGCTCTAATCACGTGCTTAAAAAAACAAAACCCCTTTGGAATCCATGTGTCCGGTGCCCTGCATGTAGATTAGGGGGCCAACACATAGATTAGGGGGGTGGCACCCCTGCGCCCTGTATGGACGGGTTGCCACTGGCAGAGACCCTGTGATAATGTCAGTGGGTTGAAAATAATGTATATGTAAAGAAACTGGAAAAGTTTTAATTAAAAAAAAATCATTAGCATGCTGATGGGGGTCGGGAACCATGGTAGGCAAACTATAAGCCGATTACATTTCAGCTTCAATATTGGGAAATGTTTGTCAACCAGAACCACACCGGATTCTTCCAACATGCCTTCATTTCTCATGTATATCGGTGAGGTTAAACACCTGATAATAACACGCGGTAATCTAAATGTAAAAGGCATGTTACTAATCCACCCAAGCCTCTTCTTCACGCTAAACTTAACGGCAATTTGTTGCTAATTCCCCCAATTATTTCAAGTATGTAAACGGTTGATGCCGTCACTCGTGTTATTGGCAATGTGACACCAGAGAGTAACAGCAAACATGTGTCTCTGGAGGAAATTGGTGATTAATGAGCTCGGTTCCACGAACGCACATAGAAAGTAAACCCGATCTTCCCCACGCCCACTCGTTTCTCCAAATGTCAAAAAAAATGCATCACTGCAATGAGATTCTCTTTCCGGATAATCACTCATTTTGTTACACGATAACTTATATCAGTGATCTCCAGCTGGAGGATCAGGTCAGTGCGTCTCCATTCTCCAATCCCCTACACCACCAGAGGTCTCCAAACTGCTTGCATTTAACCGGCCCTTGGGGCACTATTCCATTCAATGGGGCAATATTCCTCCCACTGACAAGAATAATAGAGCACTATTCCTCCCACTGATACCAATGATGGGGCACTATTCCTCCCACTGATACCAATAATAGTGCACTATTCCACTCACCAATACCAATGGTGGGGCACTATTCCTCCCACTGACACCAATGATGGGACACTATTCCTCCTACTAATACCAATGGCAGGGCACTATTCCTCCCACTGATACCAATGATGGGGCACTATTCCTCCCACTGACACCAATGATGGGGCACTATTCCTCCCACTGACACCAATGATGGGACACTATTCCTCCCACTGACACCAATAATAAAGCACTAGTCCTCTCACTGATACCAATGATGGGGCACTGATACCAATGATGGGGCACTATTCCTTCCATTGATACCAATGATGGGGCACTATTCCTTCCATTGATACCAATGATGGGGCACTATTCCTCCCACTGACACCAATGATGGTGCACTATTCCTCCCACTCACACCAATGGTGGGGCACTATTCCCCCCACTGACACTAAGGATGGGGCACCATTTCCGCCTCTGACACCAACGACCGGGCACTATTCCTCCCACTGATACCAATGATGGGGCACTATTCCTCCCACTGATACCAATGATGGGGCACTATTCCTCCCACTGACACCAATGATGGGACACAATTCCTCCCACTGACACCAATGATGGGGCACTATTCTTCCCACTGATACCAATGATGGGGCACTATTCTTCCCACTGATACCAATGATGGGGCACTATTCCTCCCACTGACACCAATGATGGGACACTATTCCTCCCACTGACACCAATGATGGTGCACTATTCCCCCCACTGACACCAATGATGGGGCACTATTCCTCCAACTGACACCAATAATAAAGCACTAGCCCTCCCACTGATACCAATGACGCTGCACTATTCCTCCCACTGACACCAGGGGGCACATTGTTTACTCCCTTTGGATGTCAGGATATTTTCTACACCCAGTCTGACTCACCTAAAGTATCATGGACAGTAAACTGGTTCTTTGCTTAGAGACTTTGGAGAGCCCTGCCCTAGAGTTGGGCTTTAAGGTCATTTTTATTTATTTTTGCCTTCCTCTGGATCTACTGTGGGTATAGAATAGTGTAGGTTTCTATTTAACTCTATTGATGAATTTCTTTCTACTGGTTACACTAGATTAACTTCTTCTGGTGTCTTTTTTTTTTTTTTTTTTATACCTGACTAACTTTATAACTATGTAAAATCAGTCACGAGATTTCCAAATGAATCACCGTGCAAAAATGGCCAAGTAATCATATTTTTATTGGAAAGAACAGCCGCTTACAACAAATTCCTAAAAAACCCGAAATGCTGATACCTCAAGGAGGCAAACTTTCCATGGAGAAGATGGCTTGAACCCAGTTCAGAGATCCCGGCGTGTAGAAATTATAAATGGAAGGAAAAAACTTTAATGTCCAAGAATATCCGAAAATCAAACTGCGGCATACGGGGGCTCCAAAGATCTGGTCCAAGGATCGTCCTGGAAGAGGATGGCTTCTATTTTAAGATGTTAACTAGCGATGGAAACCTGGACGGTCAACGTGCCGGATAAACAGAAAGACGGTATTGGACTCGGAGAGGAAAAGCAACGTGACCGCACAGCCAAACCGAAGCAGGAGTACCAAGTCAGGCCAGCATTGAAGGCCAAGTTCACCTTTTTTTTTTTAAGAAAATAGCCTAAATGGCCCCTAGTAGGATAAAATACAATGTGCATTTTCTTAAAATGTTTTTTTTTTTAATGGAAGCTTGGCCAAAAAAACTTCAACAGTTGGAGGATAATTTATTACAAATTCACATAACCGTTCATCCAGCGACTCGGCATGTACATTCGTTCTGTGCGAGCTGAGCAAAAACAAATGTTCTCTAGGCTATTTTCTCTTCTGAACGAAAGTACTTTTATTATGGGCAGTAATAAAATATTACATTATGGCCACTAGATGGGGCTGAGGAGCAGAGGTCATACATAAGTTTTTGTAACGAGAGATAAAATGCAATAATGTAAAAAAGTAAAAATGTAAGGCTCGGTTCACACAGGGGCGGCACGACTTGCAGCGCGACTCACAGACGCGACCTGCAAACGACTTCAGCGGCGACTTGCAAAACGACTTCTGTATAGAAGTCAATGCAGGTCGCCTGAAGTCGCCCCAAAAGTAGTACAGGAACCTTTTTTCTAAGTCGGAGCGACTTTAGTCACTTCTATTAGAACGGTTCCATAGTGCAGAACGGAGCGCGACTTGTCAGGCGGCGAAGTCGCATGGACAAGTCGCCCCTGTGTGAACCGAGCCTTAGAATGCTAGACTAGAGGGAATCAGCAAATAAATGTAACAATGGTTACTAATTCCTGCTAGAGTTCTATAAAATTATTACATTGTATTTCTTCTTGCAAAGACGTATGTTTTTCCAATGCTTCTCAGCTTCATCTAGTGGCCTTAAAGCGGAGGTCCACCCTTAAATGGAGCTTCCGCTCATTGGAACCCTCCCCCCCCCTCTGGCGCCACAATTGGCACCTTTCAGGGGGGATGGGGGTGCAGATACCTGTACAGTACAGGTATCTGCACCCACTTCCGGCATAGATTCTGCAGAATCTACGCCCCTTTCCGCAGAATCTACGCCCCTTTTCCCGAAGGTCCCCCGCTGCCTGCTGGGAAACACACGGATCCCAGAGACAGCGGGGACCATCCTTATTGCGCAGCGCAACTCGCGCATGCGCAGTAGGGAACCGGGGAAATGAAGCCGCAAGGCTCCACTTCCTGATTCCCATACCCAAGATGGCGGCGGCAGCACCCGAGAGACGATCGAGAGATCGGCTTCGGGTGCCGACATCGCGGGCACGCTGGGCGGGTAAGTGTCATTATTTTAAAAGTCAGCAGCTGCAGTATTTGTAGCTGCTGGCTTTTAAAAAAAAAAAAAAAAACGGCGGACCCCCGCTTTAATGTGGTCAATGCAACAATTCTAGGGAACGCTAGAGGGAATTAGCAAAGAAAGGAAACCAGTGATTACTAATTCCCTATAGCATTTTGTAAAAATTGTTACATTGTATCGCTCGTTACAAAGATGTATGTATGCGTTTCCTCCTCAGCTTTTTCTAGTGACCACAATCTTATTGATATTACAATTCTAGAGAAAGATACAGGGAATTACAAATACGTGTAATCAATGGTTACTCGTTCCCTCCAGCGTTTTCTAAAATTGTTATATTGTATCTTTTTTACAAAGACTTCTTTATTTTCTATGCTCCTCAGCTCCATCTAGTGGCCATAATACAGTCAGTGTAACAATTCTAGAGCATGACAGAATTAGCAAATACATTTCACCAATTGTTACCAATTCCCTCTAGTATTCTCTAAAATTATTATATTTTATCCTGTGTTACAAAGACGTATGTACTTCCTATGCTCCATCTAGTGACCATAAATATTAAATAAGGGTATTAGCCAGTGCATCCCAATAGGCAATACATTTAAAAGAGCTGATAAAGGTCCTGGGTGTCTTAACCCCAAGGTAAGAATGCATAAAAAAGCAAAGGAGCAGGTCTTCAAAAAATACAAGGCTGAGGGATCATCATCAGCATTCCAACTTTACAAAGAATGCAACAAGAAATGTAAGGGTGCAATCAGGGCGGCTCAGATAGAACACAAAAAAAGGCACATAGCGGAGGATAGTAAAAAATATCCCAAGAAGTTCTTTAAGTACATGAATAGTAAGAAAGGGAGGTTAGATCATATTGGTCCCATAAAGAATGATGAAGAGAATCTAGTTACTAAGGATGGAGAGATGGCGAAGGTATTCAATTTATTCTTCTCCTCAGTGTTCACGAGGGAATCGGGGGGCTTCAGTAACCAGAACTGCAATGTTTATCCTCATGACACGTCACAAGAAGCACCCTCATGGCTAACAGGGGACAGAATTAGAAACAGACTTGAAAGACTTAACATTAATAAGTCACCGGGACCAGACGGCTTGCACCCGAGGGTCCTTAAGGAATTGTCCCTAATTTTTATGAACAGTCTACTGACTGGAATGTATAAAAAGGGAAAACACTGCGCTATAATTTATAAAAAAATGGCCACAACGGCCACAACAGCAGCCAACACCAAAAACAAACAAAGTTCAGCAGATAGAATAAAAAATAGTGTAGCGCTTCAATACTAAGTGTAATCAACACAAATTCTGTGACGATAATAATAGCAAAACAGAGATCACACAGAACCAAATGCCTAGAAATCAAAGTCCAACATAAAACAATCATTCAACTGTGTTGATGGCGTAGAAGTGACCAATCCGTCACCTGGAAGGACAATGATGTACTGGACGAATGAGTTCATGCGGGTAAACTTGATTGTAAGCATCAAAATGAAAAGTGAATAAATACTTCTTACCGGAACGGTTGGACTCACACAGTCATATGACGGTTGAGTCTAGAAGGCTTGGGGTCACACTCTGGGACCAAAGACTGTAAGGAGAGAGGTCAGTTGGGCTGGTGGAGAAACTCCTGACGGCTGTAGGCTCGAAGGTGGATCCTTTCAAATGAAAGCCTCAAGGTTCAGGTGGTCCGGCCCAGACGCAGCTCTTTGTACCAATACTCCTGCCTCCCCCGAATGGGGAGGGGGGTGTTTGTAAAATTTTACACCAAAGCAATGAAAAGGAGAAAAAAGAAAAAAAGGCTCCACATGGTGCGGGTCAAACAATATAAAAAGTTGATTTATTAAAGTCAAAAAGATAATAAATTGACTTAGTGATCACATAAAAAGCAAAATAAACTAAAAGCAATGTGGGGTGCCAACAGCTCGCCCGACGCGTTTCGACAAATGTGTCTTCAACTGGGGCAGTTGAAGACACATTTGTCGAAACGCGTCGGGCGAGCTGTTGGCACCCCACATTGCTTTTAGTTTATTTTGCTTTTTATGTGATCACTAAGTCAATTTATTATCTTTTTGACTTTAATAAATCAACTTTTTATATTGTTTGACCCGCACCATGTGGAGCCTTTTTTTCTTTTTTCTCCTTTTCATTGCTTTGGTGTAAAATTTTACAAACACCCCCCTCCCCATTCGGGGGAGGCAGGAGTATTGGTACAAAGAGCTGCGTCTGGGCCGGACCACCTGAACCTTGAGGCTTTCATTTGAAAGGATCCACCTTCGAGCCTACAGCCGTCAGGAGTTTCTCCACCAGCCCAACTGACCTCTCTCCTTACAGTCTTTGGTCCCAGAGTGTGACCCCAAGCCTTCTAGACTCAACCGTCATATGACTGTGTGAGTCCAACCGTTCCGGTAAGAAGTATTTATTCACTTTTCATTTTGATGCTTACAATCAAGTTTACCCGCATGAACTCATTCGTCCAGTACATCATTGTCCTTCCAGGTGACGGATTGGTCACTTCTACGCCATCAACACAGTTGAATGATTGTTTTATGTTGGACTTTGATTTCTAGGCATTTGGTTCTGTGTGATCTCTGTTTTGCTATTATTATCGTCACAGAATTTGTGTTGATTACACTTAGTATTGAAGCGCTACACTATTTTTTATTCTACTGACTGGAATGGTACCAGCTGATTGGAGAAAAGCCAATGTAACACCAATATTTCAAAAAGGGCCCAAAATGCATCCCTGGGAATTACAGACCAATTAGCCTAACATCGATAGTATACAAGCTCTTGGAGGGGATGATAAGGGACTATATACAAGAGTTTAGTAGTGACAACGGTATGATTAGCAGTAATCGGCATGGATTCATGAAGAATCGTTCTTGCCAAACCAATCTACTAACCTTCTATGAGGAGGTGAGCTGCCATCTAGATAAAGGAAGGCCCGTAGACGTGGTATATCTGGATTTTTGCAAAAGCATTTAATACAGTTCCCCATAAATGATTACTGTACAAAGTAAGGTCTGTTGGCACGGACCATAGGGTGAGTACATGGACTGAAAACTGGCTACGAGGGAGAGTTCAGAGGGTGGTGATAAATGGGGAGTACTCGGAATGGTCAGGGGTGGGTAGTGGGGTCCCCCAGGGTTCTGTGTTGGGACCAATCCTATTTAATTTCTTCATAAGTGACCTGGAGGATGGGGATGGGGTAAACAGTTCAATCTCTGTATTTGCGGACAATACTAAGCTAAGCAGGGCAATAACTTCTCCGCAGGATGTGTAAACCTTGCAAGAAGATCTGAACAAATTAATGGGGTGGGCAACTACATGGCAAATGAGGTTTAATGTAGAAAAATGTAAAATAATGCATTTGGGTGGCAAAAATATGAATGCAATCTATACACTGGGGGGAGAACCTCTGGGGGGATCTAGGATAGAAAAGGACCTGGGGGTCCTATTAGATGATAGGCTCAGCAATGCCAAGCTGCTGCAAGCAAAGCGAACAGAATATTGCCATTCATTAAAAAGGGGATCAACTCCAGAGATAAAACGATAATTCTCCCACTCTACAAGACTCTGGTCCGGCCGCACCTGAAGTATACTGTCCAGTTCTGGGCACCAGTCCTCAGGAAGGATGTACTGGAACTGGAGAGAGTCCAGAGAAGGGCAACAAAGCTAATAAAGGGTCTGGAGGATATTAGTTATGGGGAAAGGTTGCGAGCTCTGAACTTATTCTCTCTGGAGAAGAGACGCTTGAGAGGGGATATGATTTCAATTTATAAATACCGGACTGGTGACCCCACAATAGGGAGAAAACTTTTCCGCAGAAGGGAATTTAACAAGACTCGTGGCCATTCACCAAAATTGGAAGAAAAGAGGTTTAACCTTAAACTACGTAGAGGGTTCTTTACTGTAAGAGCGGCAAGGATGTGGAATTCCCTTCCACAGGCGGTGGTCTCAGCGGGGAGCATAGATCATTTAAAAAAAACTATTAGATAAGCACCGGAACTAGCACAACATACAGGGATATTCAATGTAATACTGATATAAAATCACACACATAGGTTGGACTTGATGGACCTGTGTCTTTTTTCAACCTCACCTACTATGTAACTATGTAACCATAATGCAGTTGGTTTAACAATTCTAGAGAACACCAGAGGGAATTAGCAAAGAAAGGAAACAAATTTATGAATTCCTTATAGCCTTTTGTAAAATCGTCACATTGCATCTCTTGTTACAAAGATGAAGGTGTTTCCTATGCTCCTCAGCTCCATCTAATAGCTATAAAAACATTGATATGGACAATACTAGAGAAAACTACAGAGAATTAGTAAATATGTGAAATAAATGGAATCCCACTTGTTCCTGTGACGCTGGGGGTGAGCCTCCAATGACTGCAGTGTCCCAGAACATGGGAGGGACACTATGACGTTTTTTGGCCAAGCTTCTGGGGATGGGGGTGGGGAACTACTGGTAAACCTTTACATGAAACAACATTTTACAAAATTGCACCATGTATTTAAACCAAGGATATTTTCCTAAAAGCTTCAACCTCAACTTCTATAAAGGTGACACACACTTCTATTTGGATTGAACCTTGATCTTTAAACAAAGGGCCAGTTTACTGGCCTTTCGGA
Organism: Lithobates pipiens; assembly: GCF_037356315.1. NCBI lineage: Eukaryota > Metazoa > Chordata > Amphibia > Anura > Ranidae > Lithobates > Lithobates pipiens. The sequence goes on from NW_027507788.1 coordinate 213,564,868, forward strand.
CTTTAAGGGGGCCGGACTGTAGGCGCTTTGGGAGTAGTAAATGCCCTGGCATTAATTGGAGTACATAATGCTCCATCATTGTTATTAGTGGGAGGAATAGTGCCCAATTGTTGGTATCAGGAGATGGATAATAGCTCCATCATTGGTATCAGTTGGAGAACTAGTGACCCATCATTGCTGTCAGTGGGAGAAATAGTGACCCATCATTGCTGTCAGTGGGAGAAATAGTGACCCATCATTGCTGTCAGTGGGAGGAATAGCGTCCCATCATTGGTGTCACTGGGAGAAATAGTGCCCCATCATTGGTGTCACTGGGAGAAATAGTGCCCCATCATTGGTGTCAGTGAGAAGAATAGGGTCCCATCATTGGTGTCAGTGGGATGACTAGTGCCCCATCATTGGTGTCAGTGGGGGAATAGTACCCCATCATTGGATTCAGGGGGCGAATAGTACCCCATAATTGGTGTCAGGGGGCGAATAGTGCCCCATCATTTGTTAAAGGGACAAATAGTACCCCTTTATTAGTGTCAGTGGAAGGAACAGTGCTCCATCAATGATGCCAGTGGGAGGAATAGTGCCTCATCATTGGTGCCAGTGGGAGGAATAGTGCCCTATCATTGGTGTCGGTGGGAAGAATAGTGCCCCATCATTGGTGCCAGTGGGAGGAATAGTGCCCCATCATTGGTGCCAGTGGGAAGAATAGTGCCCCATCATTGGTGCCAGTGGGAGGAATAGTGCCCCATCATTGGTGTCGGTGGGAGGAATAGTGCCCCATGATTGGTGTCAGTGGAAGAAATAGTGCCCCATTATTAGTGTCAGTGGAAGGAACAGTGCTCCATCAATGATGCCAGTGGGAGGAACAGTGCCCAGTCATTGGTGTCAGTTGGAGGAATAGTGCCCCATCATTGGTGTTGATTGGAGGAATAGTGCTCCCGTCTGAAACATTTAGAACATGGTCTATTTCTAGGTCCGTTAGAATTTTATTTTATTTTTTTTTGTGGGTTTTCTGTACAAGCTTTGTTTATTTATGATTATTTATTATACGTGTTTTTTTGTAAAAGTTTTTTGTATCCATGATTATTTAACACATGTGGCCCTTCAGAAGAATCCATCTCGTGTGTACACTGGCTAATGCGTACCAAATAGTAATATTGATGTCTACAATCAAAAAATTTAAAACATTTTTGGATTTTAGTATTTGGCATATATATCCAGAACATATTATAACTGATATTGCTAATACGTGCTTTAATTTGCTATAATATCTTTTTTGCCCCCAACTTGTGGATACATTGAGTTCTTCAGTGAGGATACATTGTCATACTTATTGTATATTTATTGGGGGGTCCTATGGCAATTCGGGTCTCGTCTTTGAATGGGACTTTGGAACGCATTTAATGATGGTAAAGGAGGCGTGGAACGCACTTTACACGGAGTGTAAGATAGGCCGGCCCTCCTTCTCAGGAAGGAATCGGAAAGTCGTATGTGGAGCGCAAATAACAGAGCACAACCGAGGAGTGGAATGCACGCCCGGCGGCCATCTTGCCGCAAACCGGAAGTCGTCCGCGTTGTCATTGAGGTGATATACGGTGGAACGCAAGCGGCGTAATAGAACAGAGGCGTGGAACGCGCGCCCGGTGGCCATCTTAACACGAACCAGAAGTGATACGTACGCTTTACCATGTGTCACTACGGTGGAATGCAAGCAGCGTAATTGAACAGAGGCGTGGAACGCACGCCCGGTGGCCATCTTAACACAAACCGGAAGTGATACGCGGTGACACGTAAGGATGGATTCTTAATCATTGGGCTTAACTGCTTAACTGTCTATAAATGTGAGTCAGGCTGCAGACACACCCCAGACGACGTCTATGAGGACGAAACGTGTCGGGAGGACTCCACTGCTGCCATTTTTATACTGAAAGCGCTTGAAAACTACTTTTAAATGTAAGTTTGTTACTATTTTATTACATTTATTTTACATATATGGCCTTATTCTTCCATCCTATATGTTCATCGGTTGGAGTTTGGCTTTTCATGTAACTGGAGAGAACCTGATAATATCCATTTGTACTTGGAAGAAATCTTTCCTTTAAGTTTGGGAATCCAATGCCTAGGAGTTCCACTTACCTGTTGTCATCATAAAAGTGTGCAAGACCCTTGGAATATATGTTCTTTTGGGTCAGAATCATCTGGTAAGCCCACATCTATAGAGGTGGTGGTATCGACACACGGGTGGCTGCATGTTGCATCTCTATGATTGGATGGTCCGTTTGATATTAATATCCAACTGCACATGTGGGACTTGATTTTCTTCCTCTTTTGGAAAGGACTTTTCACATTTCATATTCTTTTTACACTTATTTTTCTTTTGTATATATTTGGACACATATAAGTATACTGTATATATTGAAATGGTATGACATTTTATGGTATGCTAATCAATGCGATATATGGTATATGAATCACTGTAGTTCTATGCAATTTTGCACATAATTTTGCACATATTTGTGATATTTGTCTACAGATGCGCTCACACCATTTACTTTCTTAGCGCTACACTTTGTGTAACTCTTTCAATGAAAAAAAAAATCCCCTATCAGTTGTAAATGTAACAGGAACTAAAAGGAAAATCGAGGGAAATCCTCTCCTTCTTGTCACCAGAATAAGCGCCCCCTATTGGAAGTTTTCCTTCCACCTCCTATTTCAGTACAAGTCTGGCAGTACAAGAAGCCAATCAATTTGTGTGCTGACAAGATCATTCTAATAGGAGGAGTGTGACAGAGAGATAAGGTCATGACATGCTTCTTTCACCGTCCAGTTACAGGTTGGGGGCTCGTCCGGGACAACCTAGTTCAGTGATGGCAAACCTTGGCACCCCAGATGTTTTGGAACTACATTTCCCATGATGCTCATGCAATCTGCAGTGTAGTTGAGCATCATGGGAAATGTAGTTCCAAAACATCTGGAGTGCCAAGATTTGCCATCACTGACCTAGTTGAATGATGCTGGGCATCAGACTGAGGACATCTAGTGGCAAAAAAAAGTACTGGTGCAAAAATCTCTAGCCCCCCCCCCCTAAAAAGCTGGTTTTGGTATTCTATATTTTAATGGGTTATTCATTTTATGTCTGTATTTTTTGGCTTGAGTTTTGCTAGAAAATTCACATTGCAATTGGAGTTTGTTATAATTGTAAATAGGTTAACCCAAAAAAGTGTAGCCTCAGTACTTACTCTGATTGCATATGAGTCCAGTCCATCCAGCAGAACACGCACAGCCATTCTTCTCTGTGTTACACGCTCCTCCGTTCTGACAGTCATCACATGTCGAAATGCAGTCTGGACCAAATGAGCCCTCAAAGCAAACTGGAAATTCCAAATAAATAACAATGATAACCCAACTAGTCGAATCTCGGTAAAAGTAATCTACAGTAGTGTTGTATATTTTTTAATTGTTTATTAAATATCTCCCCCACCCCCCCCCCCCCAAAAAAAGAAGAAAACAACTAAAACAGTATCTCCAGCCAAAGCTTTTTTTTATTAGCTTTGGAAAGAGTGGGAAGGGGTTAGAACCCGTCAAGTTTTTGCTCCTATGTAGGGTACCAATAGAAATATTTCTCCTCGCTTCCTGTCCTTCTGACAACATTTTTAACAGACAGTGTCATTTCTTCAGTGTTGTCACAGGAAAAGATAGAATAAAATATTTACAAAAATGTGAGGGGTGTACTCACTTTTGTGAGATACTGTAAGGGTCCGTTCACACAGGGGCAACTCAGATCCGACTTCAGGTCGCCCCTAGTCGCCTCAGGTCGGACAACATGTAAAAATCAATGTAAGTGAATGAGAGCCGTCTTAATGCACACTACTGAAGTCGCTCCGACTTCAGAAAAGGTTCCTGTACTACTTCAATCCGACTTGTAGGCGACCGGTACCCATTGATTTCAATGGAGGTCGCCTCCAAGTCGGATCTCCGTCTATACGGAGGCGACTCTCACAGAAATATCAGCTCTCCACGCCAAATTTATTCAAAAAATTTGGCGTGGGTTCCCCCTCCGAGAGCATACCAGGCCCTTAGGTCTGGTATGGATTTTAAGGGGAACCCTCTACGCCGAAAAAACGGCGTGGGGGTCCCCCCCAGATCCATACCAGCCCCTTATCCGAGCACGCTACCCGGCCGGCCAGGAAAGGAGGTGGGGACGAGCAAGCGCCCCCCCACCTCCTGAGCCGTACCAGGCTCAACATGGGGGGTGCCGTGGGGATGGGGGGCCGCGCGGCCCCCCCACCCCAAAGCACCTTGTCCCCATGTTGATGAGGATAAGGGCCTCTTCCCGACAACCTTGGCCGTTGGTTGTGGGGGTCTGCGGGAGGGGGGCTTATCGGAATACAGGAGCCCCCTTTGAGAGGGGGCGCTCACTCGTCCCCACCCCCTTTCCTGGCCTGCCGGGTAGCATGCTCGGATAAGGGTCTGGTATGGATCTGGGGGGGACCCCCACGCCGGCGTAGGGGGTTCCCCTTAAAATCCATACCAGTCCTAAGGGCCTGGTATGCTCTCAGAGGGGGAACCCACTCCAATTTTTTTTAAATAAATTTGGCGTGGGGTTTCCCCTTGAGAGCTAATTCTCTGATTGGCTGCGGCAAAAGTCGCCTGGCCTGGGGCGACTTAAAGTTGTGTTGTAAGTCGCCCCAAGTCGTGTTCAGGTCGTGTCCAAGTTGCCTCCAAAAGTCGTGTTGAAAGTCGTGTTGCCCCTGTGTGAACGGACCCTAAGTGTTCACAGCCTTTGCCATCACACTCAAAATTGAGCTCAGGTGCATTCTGCTTCCACTGATCATCTTTGAGATGTTTCTACAACTTGATTGGAGTCCACCTGTGGTAAATTCAGTTGATTGGACATGATTTGGAAAGTTACACTCGTGTCTATAGAAGGTCCCACAGGTAACAGTGCATGTCAGAGCACAAACCAAGCCATGAAGTCCAAGGAATTGTCTGTAGACCTCCAAGACAGGATTGTATTGAGGCACAGATCTGGGGAAGGGTACAGAAAAATTTTGGCAGCATTGAAGGTCCCAATGAGCACAATGGCCTCCATTATCTGTAAATAGAAGATGTTTGGAACCACAAGGACTCTTCCTAGAGCAGGCCACCTGGTCAATCTGAGCGATCAGGGAGAAGGGCCTTAGTCAGGGAGGTGACCAAGAACCCAATGGTCACTCTGACAGAGCTCCAGCATTTCTCTGTAGAGAGAGGAGAACCTTCCAGAAGAACAACCATCTCTGCAGCACTCCACCAGTCAGGCCTGTATGGTAGAGTGGCCAGACGGAAGCCACTTCTCAGTAAAAGGCACATGACAGCCCATCTGGAGTTTTACAAAATGCACCTAAAGGACTCTCAGACCATGAGAAACAAAATTCTCTGGTCTGATTAAACAAATATTGAACTCGCTGGCCTGAATAGCAAGCGATGTGTCTGGAGGAAACCAGGTACCGCTCATCACCAGGCCAATGCCATCCCTAAAGTGAAGCAAGGTGGTGGCAGCATCATGCTGTGGGGATTTTTTTCAGCGGCAGGAATAGGGAGACTAGTCAGGATTGAGGGAAAGATGAATGCAGTAATTTACAGAGACATCCTTGAAAACCTGGTCCAAAGCACACTGAATCTCAGACAGGGGGCGAAGGTTCATCTTCCAACAGGACAATGACCCTAAGCACACAGCCAACATAACAGAGGAGTGGCTACAGGACAACTCTGTGAATGTCCTTGAGTGGCCCAGCCAGAGCCCAGACTTGAACCAGATTGAACATCTCTGGAGAGATCTGAAAATGGCTGTGCACCGACGCTCCCCATCCAACCTGATGGAGCTTGAGAGGTCCTGCAAAGAAGAATGGGAGAAACTGCCCAAAAATGGGTGTGCCAAGCTTGAAGCATCATACTCAAAAAGACTTGAGGGCTGGAATTGGTGCCAAAGGGGCTTCAACAAAGTTTTGAGCAAAGGCTGTGAATACTTATCTACATGGGATTTTTTTAATTTTTGATTTTTAACAAATTTGCAAAGATTTCAAACAAACTTATTTCACGTTGTCATTATGGGGTATTCTTTGTAGAATTTTTAAGAAAATAATGAATTGAAGCCATTTTGGAATAAGGCTGTAACAATAACAAAATGTGGAAAAAGTGAAGCGCTGTGAATACTTTTCAGAAGCACTGTATGTACACCGCCTTGCTAGACCCTCCTTCCATCCAGGATCTTCCTGCGTTTCATAGAGAAGCACATAGACCAAGCAATGATATTACTGAGTCTAACATAAAATATGTAATGAAAACGGAAATGTTCAATTTAAAAATGTCATTAGCATGTCAATGAGGAGGCAAAGGAGGAACCAGGAAAGGCAAAATATAAGCCGATTAAATCAGCTTGAAAGATTCTGCACATACAGTACACATTGTTATGTTTTCCTTCATTTCAGCTTCAATAAAGGTTGCGGTTTGCTTGTTTCCAGATGGATTTTAATAATGGGAGTTCTGGTTTAAATATACTAAATAAATAACTACTTAAAATATTATTAAGACCACCCATGCTTTAAAGAAAACTTATTTTTCCAATTTTAAGAGAAGGATTTAACTCGCTACTTGATCAAGCAGCATTTCCCAAATATGAGAATGAGAGACGTCCATCTTAACCACCAAAGTTCAGCTATATGGCTTTAAGGCCGCGTACACACGGGCGGACTGTCTGTCCAACTTAGTCCGCTCGTGTTTCAGAGGACAGTCCGCTCGTGTGTGGGCTTCAGCGTACTTTTTCAGCGGACAGTCTGGCGGACTAAGTCTTTCGGAATTTCCGTAATACAGTCCGTCCAACTTTGGTTTCAGCGGACAATCCGCTCGTGAGTAGGCAAGTTGGACGGACTAAGTATGGCGCATGCTCAGAAAGGATTTACACGGCCGAAGGTTGCATTGCTGTGTATTGGACGTCGTATTTGTAGTCCCGTCGTACGTGCTGTACACGTCATCGCGCAAGCTTTCAGCGGACTGTCTGTTCATCGTGTGTGGTCAAGTCCGTTCATTCAAAAGTAGGACGGACTGTCTGACGGACTTAGTTGGCCAGACAATCCGCCCGTGTGTACGCGGCCTTAGTGAGCTTTAATTGAGAAGTGTTCTAAACGTATAATTGATAAACGTTATATAGAAAAACTATACAGTGAGAAAGTATTTGGAGGGGCGTTCGGGTGACCTGATGTCTTTCTGCTTTGCAAATGATTTTAAGGCACCCTGAAAATGCTAAAGATGCAGAATTTCCATCGCCGAGGACAGAGAATCTGGGTGGCGGGTGGTCAGTCAGACTCCCAGTGCAGACAAAGAATAGTTGTGCTATATGAAGATGTCACCAAAAACTGCAATCATGAAGACAGTGGCTCTCGGGTCCAAGCAGTATGCAAGCATTCTAATGGACTCAAGATGGAGCAAACAGGTTCTGGTGAGTAGTCCAAGAATGTAACTTCTGCTAGAAGGCAAAGAAGACGGGAGGAATCAATTATTGGGCCCACAAAATGGCCAGGCAAGCTTCAGGCACCTCATGAAGGACCAGGGATGCTCCTCAGGACAATGCAGACTTCTTATAGGAATCCAAAGAAAAACAAGGCAAGTTCATGATGAGTAGGGATGAGCTTCGTGTTCGAGTCGAACGCATGTTCGACTCGAACATCGGTCGTTCGTGCGTTCGCCGAATTCCGAACGTTTGGGCCGTTCGCGGCAAAATTCGTGTGGCCCACAATGCACTGCGATGGCGCAATGCATTGCTGTCTCACGATTGGCCAAGCATGCACTGTGACCCCGCATGCTTGGCCAATCGCAGCGCCAGTAGCGGGAAGAGCAATGGTTGGTCACAGGCATCCTGCCTGTGGCCAATCATAGCTCAGACAGTGTAGTGCACGCCCCACACTATATAAAGCTGCCTTTCAGGCGGCCTCGTGTAGTGTTTGTTAGCATCTGAAGCAGTGGGTGTTCTGTGTACCTTCAACACAGTTACACACCAATCGTTTTTGGCTGATTTACCATTTTGCTCTTGTGTAGTGGTTACTGTCTGTGCCCTGACCGCAGTATACACCACTATATTCACCTCACCTATATAGCTAGTGATCTAGCTTTAATAATAGAGCTTGCAGTCAGTAGTGTTAGTGCGTGCTGTCTGCGTGCTCTGTACCCAGTACATACCACTATATACACCTACATAGCTGTTCTCTATTTGAGCCCGATTGTCATTTGCTGGAGTTATTGGAAGTTGTGTGTGCCTCCAGCACAGCACAGTATACAGCTGTATATGCCCCTTTAACTCTGCTGTTTTCTTGTTATTGTCTGCGTGCCCTGACCGCAGTATACACCGTGATATTCACCTCACCTATATAGCTAGTGGTCCATCTTTAACAATAGAGCTTGCAGTCAGCAGTGTCACTCAGGAGATAGTGCGTGCTGTGTGCCTGCTCTGTACCCAGTACATACCGCTATTATCCACCTACATAGCTGTTCTCTATTTGGGCCCGATTGACATCTGCTGGAGTTATTGGAAGTTGTGTGTGCCTCCAGCACAGCACAGTATACAGCTGTATATACCCCTTTAACTCTGCTGTTTTCTTGTTATTGTCTGCGTGCCCTGACCGCAGTATACACCGTGATATTCACCTCACCTATATAGCTAGTGGTCCATCTTTAACAATAGAGCTTGCAGTCAGCAGTGTCACTCAGGAGATAGTGCGTGCTGTGTGCCTGCTCTGTACCCAGTACATACCGCTATTATCCACCTACATAGCTGTTCTGTATTTGGGCCCGATTGGCATCTGCTGGAGTTATTGGAAGTTGTGTGTGCTTCCAGCACAGCACAGTATACATCTGTATATACCCCTTTAACTCTGCTGTTCTATAAAAAAGGCATCTGCAGGAGTTAGTGGGTGTTGTGTGCCTCCAGCACAATATAAACTACCCAACTACTGTTTTACCCAACTCCCTTCAGGCCATTACCATGTCTGGAAGGCCAGCAAGGAGAGGCAGACAGGCGCGAGCCGATAAAAGAGGGCAAGCAGGCTCTGTGTCTAGAGACAACAGTGCTGGTCGGGGACGCGGTGCATTGTCATCAGCACGTGGCCATGGGACATGCTTGTCCTTCTTTTCTGCAGCTGGACATGTTGAACCGCAACATGCCAACGACTTGGTAGAGTGGATGACCAAGCCCTCTTCATCCTCCTCATCCTCCCTCACCCAGTCTCAGGGTAGTAGAAAAGCAGCTGCCAACACATCGTCGTCCCTCCTCTCAATGTCATCATCAGTGACTCCTTCCCTAGACCCACCACGTCCTCCTGAGGAGTCTCCTGAACTCTTTGAGCACAGTGTTGGGTACATGCTCCAGGAGGATGCCCAGTGTTTGGTGGGCTCTGATGATGACACTCAGCTAGAGGAAGGCAGTAGCGTGAGCACAGAGAGAGGGGATGCTCAAGAAGGACAGCAATCTGGCAGTAATGTTCCACAAGCTGCAGCATACTGCCAGGTTTGCTACAGCGATGAAGAGGGAGGGGATGATGAGGGCACTGACTCCACATGGGTGCCTGGAAGGAGGGAGGAGGAGGAGGAGGAGGCACATGTCCAACGAGGCAGGATGCCCTCCGGGGGCCAGCTTAGGGGCAGCACACCGACTGAATCACACCGCAGAGCTCCGCCTGCGCAGAGCGCTTCCTCTGCGCAGAGCGCTTCCTCTGCGCGTTATTCTAAAAGTTCTTTGGTGTGGGCCTTTTTTGAGACGAGTGCATCAGATCGCACCGCTGCTATTTGCAACATATGTCTCAAGCGTATCTCACGTGGCCAAAACATCAGCCGCTTGGGCACCACATGCTTGACCAGACATATGTTGACCTGCCATGCAGCTCGTTGGCAAGCATACCTCAAAGACCCACACCAAAGAACAAAGCGGACCTCTCCTTGCTCCTCATCAGCTGGCATCTCCAACCCCACTAGACCTTCAGTCCTCTCTGAAACCTGCTCTGAGAGGAATGAAGGTGTAGAATTAGGTGTGTCACAGCCAAGTGCTTCCGGGAACTCTGCTAGTGGTACATCCATGTCCGATTATAGCAGACAAATGTCCCTGCCCCAGCTGCTGGACCGGCGGAAGAAATTTACTCCCAGCCATCCACATGCCCAGCGGTTGAATGCTAGCTTGGCTAAATTGCTAGCACTTCAACTGCTGCCTTTTCAGTTGGTAGATTCGGCCCCCTTCCGTGAGTTTGTACAATGTGCGGTTCCTCAGTGGCAGGTCCCCAAACGCCACTTTTTCTCACGGAAGGCAATTCCGGCTCTCTACCGGCATGTGGAAGGCAATGTCCTTGCCTCGCTGGACAGGGCGGTCAGCGGTAAGGTGCATATTACCGCTGACTCATGGTCCAGCAGGCATGGACAGGGACGTTACCTGTCTTTCACGGCCCATTGGGTCACTCTTCTGGCTGCTGGGAAGGATGCAGGACAAGGTGCAGTAGTATTGGAGGTTGTTCCGCCACCACGCCTCCAAAATGCTACTATTGGTTGTGACACACCTCTCTCCTCCACCCCCTCCTCTTCTTCTTCCTCCACGGCCTCTTCCAGTGCTCTGTCCTCAGAACCAGCGGTGCTCTGTAGGCGTTGCAGGGGCTACGCAAGTACGCAGGCAAAACGATGCCATGCCGTGCTTGCGCTGGTTTGTTTGGGGGACAGGAGCCACACTGGGGCGGATGTTTTGTCAGCTCTGCAGGGGCAGGCCGAGAGGTGGTTGACGCCATGCCAGCTTAAGCCAGGAATGGTGGTTTGCGACAATGGCACCAACCTCCTCTCCGCCCTCCGACAGGGACAACTGACCCATGTGCCCTGTGTAGCTCACGTCCTTAACCTGGTGGTGCAGCGGTTCTTGGGCAGGTACCCCGGCTTACAGGATGTCCTGAAACAGGCCAGGAGAGTCTGTGTGCATTTCCGCCGATCATTTAATGCCTGTGCTCGGCTGGCTGAGCTCCAAAAGGAGTTGAACCTGCCCAAGAACCGCCTTATATGTGACATGCCCACCAGATGGAACTCAACATTGGCCATGCTGCAGCGGCTGCACACGCAGCAGAGGGCCATCAATGAGTACCTGTGCGACTACGGCACCAGGACAGGGTCAGGAGAGCTTGGTTTTTTCTCACCACGCCAGTGGGGCATGATCAGGGATGCATGCACTGTCCTGTCACCGTTTGAGGAGGCCACAAGGATGGTGAGCAGTGACAGTGCATGCATCAGTGACACTATACCTCTTGTCCACCTCTTGGAGCATACGCTGCGTGGAATAATGGACAGGGCACTTGAGGCAGAACAGAGGCAGGAAGAGGAGGACTTCCTTGCCTCTCAAGGCCCCCTTTATCCAGACAGTGTTCCTGCTGTGCCACCCATCACACAGGAAGAGGGTGAGGAGGAGGAAGAGGAGGAGGAGGATGATTGTGTCAGCATGGAGGTGGAGGCTGGCACTCAGCATCAGCAGCAGCAGTCTTATAGGGATGATTTACAGTCCCAAGAAACACGTGGACTTGTACGTGGCTGGGAGGAGGTAGCTGCGGATCATGTTGTCCTTAGTGACCCAGAGGACTCCGGACCGAATGCCTCAGCTAACCTACGCTGCATGGCCTCCCTGATCCTGCAAAGCCTGCGGAAGGATCCTCGTATTCTTCGGATCAAGGAGAGGGACCATTACTGGCTGGCCACTCTCCTTGATCCACGGTACAAGGGTAAGGTTGCCGACCTTATCTTGCCATCGCAGAGGGAGCAGAGGATGAGACATCTCCGGGAGGCCTTGCAGAAAGCTCTGTGCAACGCGTTCCCAGAGACTGGGAGGCTCCTGGCCTGTCCTGCATCCAGCGTTCTTTCGGAACGCACCTTCAGTGCTGCTGGTGGCTTCGTTACCGATCACAGGGTGCGCCTGTCCACCGAATCAGTTGATCGACTGACCTTCATCAAGATGAATCAGTCTTGGATCACCCACAGCTACCAAGCACCTGAAGCTGATGTAACCGAATAATTTTTTTTGAAATACCACATCCCTTCAAGACTGCCTATGCTGATGCTGAGTGACTGTCCTGTTATGTTGATTGTCTATCCTCTTCCTCCTCCGCTGATATGTTGGAAGAACATTTTTGGTTCTGGGTGATGCCAGCAGCCCAATTTTTCTGCCCCTGTTTAACAGGGGTGTTTAAGTACAATTTTTGATGCAATGCTTTGCAGCAGGGCTAATTCCTGCAAAAAAACTAGAGTGTATGGCAGAGGTTGCAGTGTGATGGCACCAGTGCCTAAGGCCCAATTTTTCTGCCCCTGTTTAACAGGGGCGTTTAAGTACAATTTTTGATGCAATGCTTTGCAGCAGGGCTAATTCCTGCAATAAAACTAGAGTGTATGGCAGAGGTTGCAGTGTGATGGCACCAGTGCCTAAGGCCCAATTTTTCTGCCCCTGTTTAACAGGGGCGTTTAAGTACAATTTTTGATGCAATGCTTTGCAGCAGGGCTAATTCCTGCAATAAAACTAGAGTGTATGGCAGAGGTTGCAGTGTGATGGCACCAGTGCCTAAGGCCCAATTTTTCTGCCCCTGTTTAACAGGGGCGTTTAAGTACAATTTTTGATGCAATGCTTTGCAGCAGGGCTAATTCCTGCAATAAAACTAGAGTGTATGGCAGAGGTTGCAGTGTGATGGCACCAGTGCCTAAGGCCCAATTTTTCTGCCCCTGTTTAACAGGGACATGTAATTACAATTCTTGATATAATATTTCACAGGAGGGCCCCTTCCTGTGCCCACCCAGAGTAACTGTGAGGACTTATAGTGTTGTGGCACCAGCACCACAACCACCAAAGGTCAATTTTTCTACCACTGTTCAACAATGGCATGTAATTACAATTCTTGATATAATCGTTCACAGCAGGGCGCTCCAGCGGCCACCAAGAGTCACTTTGAGGGCTTACAATGTTGTTGCAAAACCAACACCTTGTTCCGCCATTTCTGCAGAGCATATAGGGCAGGCCCCTACTTTCAAACATCCAATTTACAAACATCTCCTACTTGCAAACGGAAGGAGACAACAGCAAGTGAGATGAAAAAAGATGGACGACAAAACAAATTATACAGGGGTGATAACCCTTCCCTATGTTTTCCAAAAAGCTTAAAGATATTTTTTTTGACTGGAGCTACACTTTAAAAATGTACCGCTTGAAAATGACAAACAGATTCAACTTAACACAACAAACCTACACAGTCCCTGTCTTGTTTGCACCGCCTGTATACTGCTGTTCTGAGTATATAGGGCCTGGGGGCCACACGCATTTCCTTTTTTTAATATGGGTACGGGGTTCCCCTTAATATGCGTACAAGACCCAAATAGGCTGGTAATGGGCAGGGAGGGCTACCCATGCCATTTTTCTGAATGATTTTCAACCATATTACAGGAACCAGATATAACATTAAAACCGCAAGCAGTTTTAAATGGTGTTATTTCCGTTTAATGTCATTTTGTGCAGGGACTGTTCTAAACACGGGAAACACGTGGCACTTCACAGGCATACTATAGACACCCCCCAGGCACCATATTTAAAGGAATATTTCACTTTTTTTTTTCACTTTAATCGTCATTAAAATCAGTGCTCCCGCCAAAACGGTAGTTTTTAAAACTTTTTTTTGCAGTGACCCATGTCCCCTGAGGCAGGAGGCAGATCGCCAAACCCTTTTTAGCACACTATCTTGCATATTAGCCGTTAAAATTAGCACTTTCCAATTCGAACGTTCGAGTCCCATAGACTTCAATGGGGTTCTAACGTTCGTGCCGAACGCGGGGGTCGTTCGCAAGTTCTGGTGCGAACCGAACCGGGGGGTGTTCGGCTCATCCCTAATGATGAGAATCTCAAGAAAGACCAGATTGTCTTACTTTCAGCTGGTACAAGATTTGGTTTCAGATCTAATAATTATTGGTCAGTTTTAGACCCTTTAAAAAAAATGTATTCCTCAGCTAAGTGAATAGCCCCAGAAGGTTCTGCTAGAAGGCATAGAAGAAGGGAGGAGTCTATTAACAGGCCAAAAATGGACCAGGCAAGGTTCTAGCATGCAACCCATGAAGGATCAGGGATGCTCCTGATGGGAACCCCAAGAAAGACAATGCAGGCTTCTTATAGGAATCCAAAGAAACACAAGGCAAGTTCCTGAATCCCAAGAGAGACTGGGTTGCCTTACTTTCAGCTGGTACAAGATTTTGTTTCAGCTCTATAAATTATTGGTCAATTTTGGACCCTTTTATTTTTTATTTTTTTTCAAAAAAGGTAATTTCTTAGCTCAGTGAATAGTCCCAGAATGTTCTGCTAGAAGGTGAAGAAGAAGGACGAAGTCTATTACCAGGGTCAAAAATGGCCAGGCAAGCTTCTAGCACGCAACCCATGAAGGACCAGGCATGCTCCTCATGGGAACCTAAAGAAAGACAAGAAATGCTCCTCATGGGAACCTCAAGAAAGACCAGGGATGCTTCTTTCAGGAAACCCCAAGAAGGTCCATGCAGGCCCCTGGTGGGAACCCCAAATAGGAACAGACCAGATCCTGGTAGGAACCCTAGAAAAGACAAGGCAGACTCTTGGTACAAACCCCGAATAGGACCAGGCAGGCTCCAGGTAGGAATCCCAAGAAAGACCAGGCAGGCTTCTGGTACGAACCCTAAGTAAAAACCAGGCAGGCTTCTTCAGGGAACAGGTAGGCTTCTGGTGGGAACCCCAAGAAAAACAAGGCAAGTTGCTGATGAGAATCTCAAGAGAAACGCGTTAGTCTTACCTTCAGCCAGTACAAGATTTTATTTCCGTTCTAACAATTAGCCGTCAGTTTTGGACACTTTTCAAAAAATTGTATTTCTCAGCTCCGTGAATAGTCCATAAGGGTACAGATAACTTCTGCTATAAGGCATAGAACAAGGAAGACGTCGATTAATGGGCCCAAAAATAGCCAGGCTTCTAGAATGCAACGCATGAAAGACCAGGCATAGTCCTCATGGGAACCTCAAGAAGAACCAGGCAGGCTCCTTGTAGAAACCTGAAGGAGGAACAGACAGGCTCCTGATAGGAACCCCAAGAATGTCCATGCAGGCTCCTAATAGGAACCCCAAGTAGGACCAGGCAGGCTCCTGGTAGGGACCCAGAGTAGGACCAGGCAGTGATACCAATGTTTCTGTCTTTCAGTTCATATCCACATTTTCAATGATTTTATCAGACAACACATTTTTCAGCACCCATATCTCCAAGTCATGCTACACATTTTGTTTGTAAGAAAATGTCATCTTTTGTTTCATCTTTCTCGCTTTTGAAGAAGATCAGACAGCGTGCTGACACATGTTAAAGAAAAAAAAAATTAAACAGACAATATTTCTGTGGCAGGTTACCGAATGATTCAGACAGTGTGTGCTCGCCACGAGCTTCTGCTTCTTCATCTTCATCGTACTCATCATCAAATATCTGGGGGAACTCATCTCGCAGCAGTGTCACTTGAGGAAGAGAGTTTTCCACGGGGCGCTGGCCACCTCCTGCACCCTGCAAGGCTGGGAAAAAAAGGAAAGTACTATGAGCAACAAGTAAAAACCAACAGAATGCTATCCAAGAATCTTCTATGCAAAGTTTTTTTTTTAAAAAGTAGGCTCTCATAAAAAAAAAAACACTTTTCATCCATGCAATCCTAACCTCCAATGCATTTTTTTTTACACTTCACTCCACCTCCATTCTTGCCTAGACCAGAATGACATCTACTCCATGCCTGAAGCCTCCTGAGATATGAACATCACATACTGTATCCCAGGAGACATCCGCTTCAATATAGTGGCTGTAGAGGGTGAACCTGGTGGTGTGTTATCAGGAATCCAGCTGCCTGAAGCAGGAAGAGACTGCCAGCCATTGGTCATTGGATTCACTAACCGATATATATCACACAGGCCACCCTATCAGAACTAACACATGGGCAGCCAAAGGTCAACTGAAGAAGCTCCACTGGCAGGCTGACAATGCTGCTGCTAATTAAGAGGCAGTAACTTAAAGTGGTTGTAACAGCTCAAGGAACACCTCCAATCTTCTGGAGGAGCCCCAGTTGGTCCTCACTGAGCTCTGCAGAGTGTGACTTCAGCTCTCCGCCCCCTTTTTTCTGAACTTTCAGACAAGCTTATAAATTCAGCACTTTAAACAGATGTAGAGAAGAGAGGCTGCAGGTAAATAGGCACAACTTATGTAGGAGGATTTGTTTAGTCTCTGTGCATCACCGGAGGCCTGGGTATAGTGTACCTGTGCAGTGTGTCCTTCGTTTTCCAGCATCCGTGCCATGCCGAGATCTTTATAGCACCTTGCTAGGATCATGTTGGACTTCAACCTCCTGCGTTGACACTCGCACTTGCGATATACTGCCCCCTTTCAGTAACCCTTTATGACTACAACTAATCATGTACAGCATGACGTGAATTGTTGGCAGAAGAGGGGGGTGGAGGAAGTAGGTACCAGGATACAACAAAAAAGCTGCTGGCTTTGGGGGGAACAAGAGTAGTGTGGCCTTCATTACTATACAAATATTGGTGTATTGATCTGTTACCAGACGTTTGGAGGACTTTAGCGTTGGGGTTTGGAGTTGTTTGGCCGGTGGGCTGGGGAGTTTATTTTCACTTTAAGTAAAGCCATGAAACACGAAGTGTAAGAGTGCCTTACCAGTACATCCTTTGGCGTCGGTGTCCAGCCTATGACCAGGATTACAGCTGCAGGCGGATGACCCAGGAAGGTTCTCACACACTTGACTGCATCCCCCATTGTTCGATAAACATTCATCCACATCTACAGGGTAAGAATGAAAGATACATTATCACACAGGGGGGAAATTTACTAATGCTCCAATCACACTTGCACTACTCCAAAGTTGCACTGACTTTGGAGTGCAACTTTGTGTGCAATTTTGGATGAGTGCAGCTTGGATAGGACTTTGGCTTTGACCAGTGATAATGGACAACTGTTGCAACACAAGTAGCATTGTATAACATTCAGGTACAACTTTCATGCAGCTTCTCAGGGTTAATATTGAAGTCTATGGCCCTCACGTTGCATGAAAGTTGGACCAATGTAGTGCATGAACTACTTTAAAGTAGCTGCAACTTTAAGTCATGCATATATGAATAGGTATCATTGGAAAACATAGGGAACATTTGGTCATGCAACTTTTAGGGAACATTTGGTCATGCAACTTTGATGTCCAAAGTTGCATGACAAGTTGCGCCTTTGGCCTAAGGCCCCTTTTGCACTTGTGCAACCTGAAGCAATGCCTGTGTAAATCTTAAAGGTCTATGGAGCTCAAAGTGGGGCCAAAGTAGTGCAGGGACTACATTATTATTATTATTATTATACATTATTATACAGGATTTATATAGCGCCAACAGTTTACGCAGCAATATAAAAAGAAGACAATACAGTTATAATACAATAAAATACAAGAGGATTAAGAGGATCCTGCTCAGAAGAGCTCACAATCTAATAGGGTGGGACAGGTGGTACAAAATGTTGTAACTGTCGGGAATGAGCTGATGGAAGTGGTAGATTAGTTGGAGACATGGTAGGCTTTCCTGAATAGATGAGTTTTCAGGGATCGCCTGAAGGTAGCAAGAGTAGGGGGATAGCCGGACCAGTGGAGGTAGCGAGTTCCAGAGGATGGGAGAGGCTCTGGAGAAATCCTAGAGACGAGCATGGGAGGAGGAGACGAGAGAGCTTGAGAGTAGGAGGTCTTGAGAAGAGCGCAGAGGACAATTTAGGTGATATTTGGAGACAGGATTGGTGATGTAGCTCGGGGCAGAGTTGTTAATGGCTTTGTATGTTGTGGTTAGTATTTTGAATTTAAATTGCTGGGTGATTGGGAGCCAGTGTAGGGATTGGAGGAGAGGGTTGGCAGACACCGAGTGGCTGGTAAGGTGGATAAGTCTGGCAGCAGCATTCATGGCAGACTGAAGAGGGGAGGAGCCTATGGAGAAGCAGGCCAATGAGAAGGAAGTTACAATAGTCAAGGTGAGAGATAACGAGGGAGTGAATGAGAAGCTTGTTGGTTTCATTCGTTAAAAAAGGGGTGAATTTTAGAGATGTTATGGAGGTGAAGTCTACAAACTTTTGACAACGATTGGACTTAAGGCTGAAATGACAAGTCGGAGTCTAGGGTTACACCGAGTACCCTGGCGTGAGGGGAGAGACTGAAGTAAAGTCGCACAGATATGAACGGTACTCATTTGAAATAATGGGGTACGACTTGTCATGCGACTTTGCAGTCCCAAGTCATAGGACAAGTCGCACAAGTGTGAAAGGGACCTGAAGATGCTGCAACTTTAAGTCATGCACATATGAATGGGTATCATTGGAAAACACGGAGAACGACTTGTCATGCAACTTTGATGTCCAAAGTTGCATGACAATTCGCACAAGTGTAAATAGAGCCTAAAACACACAGAATCTGGTGCAGCTGTGTATAGTAACCAATCGGCTTCCAGGTTTTATTGTCAAAACAGCTTGTTGAACAAAGCTGAAGTTAGAAGCCGATTGGCTCCCATGCATGGCTGTACCAGATTTTGCACCCTCCAGGTTTAGTAAATCTCCCCCAAAGTGATCCAAAACCGCATTTCTTAATCATGTAACAACAACGATGACTTTAATAAACTTCATTTAACATTTTTCCATTACTGAAGACAGGCCACATACCATCACAGCCGCAGCCATCGCGGTTGAGCCGATACCCTGGATAGCAGCTGCACTCATAGCCACCGACATAGTTGGAACAAACTTGCTGACAGCAGGAGGCGCCGTTGCTGCACTCATCAACATCTATAGTTAAAAGAAAATATATTACTAATACTATTTACTAAGAGCAAGAGATTAGAATAACTGCAACCTTACCAACATATTATACATCACAATGGTAAAGAATTTAGATTGGGATGGTCTAGCGTGAGTCCAGGGGTCTCAAACTGGAGGCCCTCCAGCTGTTGTGAAACTACAAGTCCCATCATGCTTCTGTCTGTGGGAGTCATGCTTGTAACTGTCAGCCTTGCAATGCCTCATGGGAATTGTAGTTTCACAACAGCTGGAGGGCCGCCAGTTTGAGACCCTTGGACTCTAGACTGAGTATTGGTTGTCAACTTACAAGGTATATAGGGCCTCAGATGCAGCCCTTTATATCACCAAAGGGCAGCATAGCACATTTTAAGAGTTCGCTACAAAAGACAGAAGAGTAAAGCCGCGTACACACGGGCGGACTGTCCGCCCAACTAGGTTCGTCAAACAGTTTGACAAACAGTCCGTTCAAAATTAGCATGAACGGACTTGACCACACACGACGAACGAACAGTCCGCTGAAAACTTGCGCGATGACATGAACGGCACGTACGACGGGACGAGAAATTCGACGTCCAATACACTGCAATGCAACCTTCGCCGTGTAAATTCTTTCTGAGCATGCGCCAGACTTAGTTTGTCGAACTAGCCTACTCACGAGCGGACTGTCCGCTCAAACCAAGTTTCAGCGGACAGTCTTACGGAAATTCCGAAAAACTTTGTTCGTCAGACTGTCCGCTGAAGCCCACACACGAGCGGACTGTCCGCTGAAACACTGTTCAGCGGACAAAGTTGGGCGAACAGTCCGCCCGTGTGTACGCGGCCTTAGGCTCTATTCACACTTGTGCGGCTTGCCATGCGACTTTTGGACACAAAGTCGCATGACAAGTCGCAGCCCATGTATTTCAATGGAAGTCATCTTAAAAAGTTTCATGCATTACTTTGACTGTGACTAGAGTGCCGCCGACTGCAATGTAAACTCTCAAAAGGTCACATGAAAGTCGCATCTTAAGGTTATCAATGTGACAGTTGTGCAACAGTCAACAGACAAAGTCATATTTAAGTTGCACTCATCCAAAGTGGCATCAAAGTCCCAATGTAAAGTGGCAATGGAAAAATCGCACGACATTGGAGTAGCACAAGTGTGAATGGAGCATTACAAGAGGAGCTGGTTATGGACTGTGCTACAGAAGTCGTTGGGAGATTGGAGCTGAAGTAACTGATTCAATGAATATTATTCGAGTGTGGCTACGGATTCCCTCTATTTGTTGCATCTACCGTATATATTAACTTGTCTATTCCCATAGTTAGCTAGTCTACTAAAACTCTGATAAGCACAATGATATAAGGTTAGCTATGAAACCAAGCACACTGCTTAACAAAACAATGTTTTATTTATTTCCCAAGAAAATAGGAAAACGTTAACATGAAAATACTAAAGAAAATTATACAGAGTATATGACAAAACAACATCAAAGATACTTATCACAATGCTTTCCTCGAGATATTGTTTTTGTCGGCTGGGCTCTGATGGCAAAAGAGGGAGCTCTCTAACTCGTTCAGCCCTTTATACTTCAATAATACACCATCCAGACCCAACCCCATTGCCATCGCATCTAGATTTTTGATGAATCACAGTACTTATGGGGCAGTCCTCCTCAATATATTATATTACTGTCTGTCCTGCTGTAATGACCTCTAGGGGCAGCATTGTCCATGTATCCTGGTTAAGGATGAGCTCAGGCGTGTTCGCAACTAGCACATGCAGGGCCTGCCAGGAAGTCTGCACTGCACAGCGCTAATCACAGGCAGTGAGAAATTGTCCCGATGTGCGGCTGCAAAGATCGACCCTGGCAGGTTCTGCACGTGCTAGTTGCGAACACACCTCAGCTCATCCTTAATCCTGGTCAATCCTCAATGCCTTTGATCTTTTGATCTTCTGTAGCAGGACATTCATCAATTATCTCATCAGCTACGGTCCCTTTAAAGAGCATAATAACAACAGACGGTCCGGAGCCAAGTGTTGTTCAGCCTTGATGGAGGCCTGATCTCATCTTTCAGATATGCTATAAAGACATTCCAGATCGCCCCCAAGAAAGCAAAGGCTTGGTTGTATCAACCAGAAAGAAACTCCAGAAATATGATATTAAATCATGTTGCCTTCCAACAGGAGTCAAGCTGTCAAAGACCGGGGATATGTTACATGAAACCGCTATAACAGACCCACTACAAATCAAAAATCCCACTGCTGATTGTTTTGTCTGAGGGCCGCACTGCAAACACCAAAGGGCTGCATGTGGCCCTAGGGCCACAGGTTGGTCACCAAGGGTCCAGAGCAGTCTTCCTAGCTGTTTTCTACCAAAGAGGCAAATCACTTTCAGGTCCTGAGGAGCCCTTGCTGAAACTAACTCATTGGGGGCCAGCAAGAGGAATGTTCTTAGAGTGGTAGACAGAATGCAACTCTTACAGATAGCTAAACAAAAATTTATGTCATAAGCTGGATCTGCCACGTGGCATTGGGCCCCAAACTGTACAGGCGCCATAAAATGGGGGTCAATCAATAACAGCTCAAGGAACCCCACAAATCTTCTGGAGGAGCCCCAGTTGAGAATGGCCAGTCTAGATACTTGGACCCTTTAAAAGAAATCCTTGCTGTGAAAAGTAAACATTCCACCTCTGGGGGGGGGGCCATAATTGGTAAGTAAGCATTCTGTACACTGAACAACCACCACATTCAGGTCATTACAGAGAGCAAGGGGGCACTCTTTATGTCTGTAGGAAAAGAGATTTAACCTTCACATACGGAAAGACTTCTTCAGAGTAAGTCCTTGTACACACGATCGGACAGTCCGACAACAAAATCCGTCGGATTTTGTCTGTCGGATTTTGTCCGAAACTGGTGTTGCATACACACGGTCGGACAAAGTTGTCGGAAAATCCGATCGTTCGTAACGTGATGACGTAATTTAGTTACGACGGGACTACGTTCAGGCTAGTAGCCAATAGCTTTGGTCTAGGAATTTGATCTGAGCATGCGTAGCCAATCGGAATTCTCTACAAACGATCAGAGAAAGTCAGATCGGATCATGCTGTTGGAAAATTTTATAGCCCAGCTCTAAAACTTGGTCCATCGGATATTCCGACGGAAACAGTCCGATGGAGCCCACACACTGTCGGATTATCCGACAACACGGTCCGATCGGACATTTTCCATCGGAATATCCGACCGTGTGTACAAGGGCTAAGAGCTGTGAAAATGTGGAAATAGACTCCCTGAAGATCTGGTTCTGGCCAACTCAGTACAGTGCCCTGAAAAAGTATTCAAACCCCTTGAAATTTTCCACATTTTGTCATGTTACAACCAAAAACGTAAATATGTATCTTATTGAGATTTTATGTGATAGACCAACACAAAGTGGCACATAATTTTGAAGTGGAAGGAAAATGATAAATGGTTTTCAACATTTTTTTACAAATAAATATGTGAAAAGTGTGGGGGGCATTTGTATGGCGCCCCCCGGAGTCAATACTTTGTAGAACTGCCTTTCACTGCAATTACAGCTGCAAGTCTTTTTGGGGATGTCTCTACCAGCTTTGCACATCTAGAGAGGGACATTTTTACCCATTCTTCTTTGTAAAATATCTCAAGCTCTGTCAGATTGGAAGGAGAGCATCTATGAACAGCAATTTTCAAGTCTTGCCACAGATTCTCAACTGGATTTAGATCTGGATTTTGACTGGGCCATTCTAACACATGAATATGCTTTGATCTAAACCATTCCATTGTAGCTCTGGCTGTATGTTTCGGGTCGTTGTCCTGCTGGAAGGTGACCCTCCGCCCCAGTCTCAAGTCTTTTGCAGTCTTTTGGCTCCATCCATCTTCCCATCAACTCTGACCAGTTTCCCTATCCCTGCTGAAGAAAAGCATCCCCACCACATGATGCTGCCACCACCATGTTTCACGGTGGGGATGGTGTGTTCAGGGTGATGTGCAGTGTTAGTTTTCCCCCACACATAGCGTTTTGCTTTTAGGCCAAAAAGTTCAATTTTGGTCTCATCTGACCAGATCACCTTCTTCCACATATTTGCTGTGTCCCCCACATGGCTTCTCACAAACTGCAAACAGGACTTCTCTGATGAATGCTCTCCTTGCCCGGCCGGTCAGTTTAGGTGGACGGCCATGTCATGGTAGGTTTGAAGTTGTGTCATACTCTTTACGTTTTTTGGATGATGGATTGAACAGAGCTCCGTGAGATGTTCAAAGCATTGGATATTTTTTTATAACCTAATCCTGCATTATACTTCTCCACAACTTCATCCCTGACCTGTCTGGTGTGTTCCTTGGCCTTCATGGTGCTGTTTGTTCACCAAGGTTCTCTAAAGCCGCGTAAACACGTAGCCGTCTGTCTGACGTACTTAGTCTGGCGGACTTCCCGCCAGACTGTCCGTCGGACTTTCCGAACGGGCTACTTGCCCACACACGGCACTTTTTCAGCGGACTAATACGGCGTACTAAGTTCGCCGTACTATCCGCCCTACTTTTGAAATGAACGGACTCGCCCACACACGCGGAGGAAAGTCCGCTCATTTCGAGCGTGGCTCCAGGTTAGGCGGGGCCCGCGAAGCAGACGTCGCTGGCCCCGCCGCTTGGTATGGACTTAAAGGGGAACCCCAATGCCGAAAAAAATCGGCGTGGGGGTCCCCCCAAGTGCACAACAGACCCTTGTCCGAGCACGCTACCCGGCCGGCCATGAAAGGGGGGGCGAGCCAGCGTCCCCCCCCCTCCTTAGCTGTACCAAGCCGCGTGCCCTCAACATGGGGGGTGCCTTGGTGAAGGGGGGGCCGAGCGGCCCCCCCACCCCAAAGCACCTTGTCCCCATGTTGATGAGGACAAGGGCCTCTTCCCGACAACCCTGGCCGTTGGTTGTCGGGGTCTGCGGGCGGGGGGCTTATCGGAATCCGGGAGCCCCCTTTAATAAGGGGGCCCCCGGATACCGGCCCCCCACCCTATGTGAATGAGTATGGGGTACAATGTACCCCTACCCATTCACCTGTAAAATAAAGTACAAAAAAAAACACAACACACAAGATAAAATAATTTATTGCACAGATCCGGGGGTCTTCCGTCTTCGGGGGTCTTCTCGCCGGACTCCTCCGCTATCTTCTTGTAGCTCTTTTACTAGCGGAGGAGCCCGGCATTCTTCTTCGTCGCCGCGGCCTCTTCTTCCGACTTCGGGGGTCTTGTCCCCCTCTTCGGTTCTTCTGCCGGGCCACCGCGCCTTCTTATAGCTCTTTTACAGGCGGTGGCCCGGTCTTCTGTCGCCGCCGCCGCCTTCCGTTCTTCTTCTTCTTCTTCTTCAGGAGATGTTGACTCGACGATCTCTCCGGCCGCAATGCCAGGGACGCGCTGCGCTGCCACTTATATAGGGACAAGGGGTGGTGTCACATGGGTTTATGTCACATGGGTTGGTGTCACATGGTGACCCTGCCCCTTACGATGTCACAGTCCCGGAGGATGCTGGGACTGTCGCCATGTGACATCAACCCATGTGACACCAACCCATGTGACATAAACCCATGTGACACCGCCCCTTGTCCCTATATAAGTGGCAGCGCAGCGCGTCCCTGGCATTGCGGCCTGGAGAGATCGTCGAGTCAACATCTCCTGGAGGAGAAGAAGAAGAAGAACGGAAGGTGGCGGCGGCGACAGAAGACCGGGCCACCGCCTGTAAAAGAGCTATAAGAAGGTGCGGTGGCCCGGCAGAAGAACCGAAGAGGCGGACAAGACCCCCGAAATCGGAAGAAGAGGCCGCGGCGACGAAGAAGAATGCCGGGCTCCTCCGCTAGTAAAAGAGCTACAAGAAGATAGCGGAAGAGTCCGGCGAGAAGACCCCCGAAGACGGAAGACCCCCGGAGCTGTGCAATAAATTATTTTATCTTGTGTGTTGTGTTTTTTTTTGTACTTTATTTTACAGGTGAATGGGTAGGGGTACATTGTACCCCATACTCATTCACATAGGGTGGGGGGCCGGTATCCGGGGGCCCCCTTATTAAAGGGGGCTCCCGGATTCTGATAAGCCCCCCGCCCGCAGACCCCGACAACCAACGGCCAGGGTTGTCGGGAAGAGGCCCTTGTCCTCATCAACATGGGGACAAGGTGCTTTGGCACCCCCCATGTTGAGGGCACGCGGCCTGGTACGGCTCAGGAGGGGGGGCGCTCGCTCGCCCCCCCCTTTCCTGGCCGGCCGGGTAGCGTGCTCGGACAAGGGTCTGTTGTGCACTTGGGGGGGACCCCCACGCCGATTTTTTTCGGCGTTGGGGTTCCCCTTTAAGTCCATACCAAGCGGCGGGGCCAGCAACGTCTCCTTCGTGGGCCCCGCCTACCTGGATACCCGCTCGAAATGAGCGCACTTTTCTCCGGGCGGGAAAAGTCCGCTCATTTCAAAAGTACGGCGGACTGGCATACACACGGCCGGATTGTCCGCCGAAATGCGAGTCCGGCGGGAAGATTGGAGTGCAACACGGCATTCTAAGTCCGCCGTACTTTCGGGTCAAAAAAGTATGCCGGAGGCTACACACGGGGGGATTGTCCGGCGGACTTGAGTTTGCCGGACTTTTCCACCCGCTTGTTTGATCGTGTGTACGCGGCATAACAAACCTCTGAGGGCTTCACAGAACAGCTGGATTTATACTGAGATTAATTACACAGGTGGACTCTATTTACTAATGAGGTGACTTCTGAAGGCAATTGGTTCCACAAGATTTTAGTTAGGGGTATCAGAGTAAGACCCCATACACACTATTCGATTTTCTGCAGATTTTTGTCTTCAAATTTACCAAAACCACGTAGTGCAAGGTCCTGCCTGATTGCATACAAATTGAAACTCTTAAGGTTTGACCTGATATTATACGGTTTTGGTAAATCTTAAGACATAAAATCTGCAGAAAATCTAATAGTGTGTATGGGGCCTACAAATGGGGGAGGGGGGTGGGGGCTGAATACAAATGCCCCCCAAACTTTTCACATATTTATTTGTAAAAAATGTTCAAAACCATTTATCATTTCCCTTCCACTTCACAATTATGAGCCACTTTGTGTTGGTCTATCACATAAAATCCCAATAAAATACATTTACGTTTTTGGTTGTAACATGACAAAATGTGGAAAATTTCAAGGGGTATGAATACTTTTTCAAGGTACTGTATATGGAGGTTTTCTTATTCAGCTTATGCTAGACTTGTGTCTTTTCTCAACCCTTGTATCAAATGTAGCGAGAGAAAAACTCACCCGCTATATAGTATAGTTGGTTGCTTTTGACGAAGGCCCGAGGCCGAAACACGTCAGTTTTTTTGGGTGATGCCACTGCTGTAATGCTTAAATAAATATTTTCTAAGGCGAAGCTTTCGAGTCGTACTTTCCATTGATGTATCAAATGTATCTGTATGTGGACTTTAGCGTGTAAGTAAAGGAAAACTTTTTATTTTTTTGGGCTATGCGCTGACTTTACCATGTCTGACGCCTGCCCGGCTTGACTCTGATGTGTCAAAAATAGCGCAGAGAGGCGAAACCTGCGGAGCTGGAGGAGCAGCTGCAGAACGACGCACAACCCCAGCATGAACCCCATCTCACACGGCTTTTATTCTCGCCTGCAAAGCTACGCCGTAACCTCCGCCAATCATCACAGCTCACGGCTAAAACGCTGGAGCCCGTAAAAAGTTTACACAGCGAGGACTTCTTCTATCAGGAAATACTGCTGTCCAAAGATTTACCATAGGCTTCGAAATAGCTCAGGAGAGGAAAAAAAAAAAAAAAAGATAAAGCGTCTGTTAGTAGACGGTCTTCAGATCTTTTTATCTCTAAAAGAAAAAAAAATGAACGGGCTTAGCCGGCTTGAACTATGGCAGGCCAGATTTGGTTAAATGGTTTCATTTGGCTTTTGTTCCCCCCAA
Source organism: Lithobates pipiens (assembly GCF_037356315.1). Taxonomy (NCBI): domain Eukaryota; kingdom Metazoa; phylum Chordata; class Amphibia; order Anura; family Ranidae; genus Lithobates; species Lithobates pipiens. Next base: position 213,591,695 of record NW_027507788.1, read on the forward strand.
CACTTCATATTCCTGATATGTGGCTGCTGTACCGTGTACTTGTATGAGAGAGTCTCCCATTCTCTTTGTATTGCTTCCTTTGTGCGAAATCCCCGGTGTTCCTGCCAGTCCCCTCCGCTTTCCTATTATAAACTGACCTCACTAAGCAGTAGAACACATCGCGGTCAGCTCTCTACCTATGCTGGGAACTCAGTGTTCTCTCCTCCAGTGATCAGACTTGTCCCCCTAACACGACCAAGCTGCACAGCCATTCACTGGGAAGATCAGTGTGCTGCATCTTCCCCTCCCCCCCCCCCCCCCCCAGCTCTTATGCAGCTGAGGAAAGAGGGATGTGTATATATATATATAAAAAATATAAAAAAGAAAAAAATATATTTATATATATATATATATATATATATATAAAAAATATATATATATATATATATATATGGCAGTAGGGCAATGGACAGTGTCAGCAGAACAGTTGATGATTGTCAGTAGTTTCTTTTTATTTTATTATTACTTTTTACAATTTTATTTATTTTTTATTATTTTTTACATTTTTTTTTTACAAAAATGTTTTATTATTTTCTTTTACAATTTTTTACGAGCACCATTTGGGGGGGAGGGGGTTGGCTTTAGGTGAGATATCAGGGGCCTGAACAGGCCCCTGACATGTCACTTTTGAGACAGAGAAAGGGGCTGAGGAGAGAGATTCCCGAGTCCCTTTCTCTGCAGTCAAGCAGCAGGGGGAACCTGTGTAGCACAGGGTGATTAGGGTGTGCCTGGGCACACCTGGCACACCCTGTGCGCACGCCTGTGGGGTTTCAATATTGTCTATCTATCTACAGCATATATAATATTCAGAAATTAAGAAAAGAGGCTCAAAGGGCCAACGTAATGCTTGAAAATTTGAGAAAATATGTGAAATAAATATGGAATGTGAATAAACAATAGACAATATAAACAATATACAGCTGCTAGCACAATATACAGCAAAGTCTAATACAAAAAACTTCAAAACCAGTAAAACATACAAAATAAATGCAGCGCTAGTAAATTAGCGATCAGACTAACAAGTGATGTAAAAACTAAACCAGGGTTCCACTGAAAAAAAAACAAGAGATAAGAAAACGAAGGCAGAGTCCCATTAAGATTCAAGTCCATATATCAAACAATGAACACTGTTACAGTGATATGGACTTGAATCTTAATGGGACTCTGCCTTCATTTTCTTATCTCTTGGATTTTTTTCAATGTTAGTTTTTTACATCACTTGTTAGTCCGATCACTAATTTACTAGCGCTGCATTTATTTTGTATATATAATGTTCATTCAGAATAATGGACATGTCTTTTTGATTAAGTAGATTGTAAGCAATCACCTTGTAGAACAACCCATATGGATTATAATTTGAAATGAAAGGCAAAACATTTGTATACACACTATATTACCATAAGTATTGGGACACCTGCCTTTATTTGCACGCACGCACGCACGCACGCACGCACGCACGCACGCACGCACGCACGCACGCACACACACACGAAATTTAATGGCATCCCAGTCTTATTCTGTAGGGTTCAATATTGAGTTGGCTCCGCCCTTTGCAGCTATAACAGCTTCACCTCTTCTGGGAAGGCCGTCCACAAGGTTTAGGAGGGTGTCTATGGGAATGTTTGACCATTCTTCTAGAAGCGCATTTGTGGGGTCAGGCACTGATGTTGGGCGAGAAGGCCTGGGTCGCAGTCTCTGCTCTAATTCATCCCAAAGGTGTTCTAGAACCACTCGTTACAACCAAGGTATGCAGAATATCATCTCTGAACGCACAGTACATCGAACCTTGGAGCAGATGGGCTACAGCCACAGAAGACCACACCAGGTGCCACTCCTGTCAGCTAAGAACTGAGGCTACAATTCTCACAGGATCACCAAAATTGGACAATAGAAGATTGATAAAACGTTGCCTGGTCTCAGTCTCAATTTCAGCTGCAACATTCAGATGGTAGGGTCAGAATTTGGCGCATGGATCCACCCCGCCTTGTGTCACCGGTTCAGCCTGGTGGTGGGGGTATAATGGTGTGGGGGATATTTTCTTGGCACACTTTGGGCCCTTTACTACCAATTGAGCATGGTTTATACACCACGACCTACTTGAGTATTGCTGCTGACCATGTCCATCCCTTTATGACTAAGGTGTCCCCATCTTCTGATGGCTCCCTCCAGCAGGATAATGCACCATGTCACAAAGCTCCGATCATCTCACCACTGGACAATGAGGTCCCTGTCCTCCAATGGCCTCCACACTCACCAGATCTCAATCGAATAGAGCACCTTTGGGATGTGGTGGAACCTGAGTATTGTGAGTATTCTTGCTGACCATGTCCATCCCTTTATGACTACAGTGTCCCCATCTTCTGATGGCTCCTTCCAGCAGGATAAGTCACAAAGCTCCAATCATCTCACCACTGGACAATGAGGTCTCTGTACTCCAATGGTCTCCACACTCACCAGATCTCATCCAATAGAGCACCTTTGGGATGTGGTGGAACGGAAGATTGGCATCATGGATGTGCAGCCGACAAATCTACAGCAACTGCGTGATTTTATCATGTCACTATGGAGCAAAATCTCTGAGGAACATTTCCAACACCTTGTTGTATCTATGCCACCAAGAATGTAGGCCAAAGGGGGTTCAACCTGCTACTAGCAAGGGGGACCCAATAAAGTGTCCGGTGGGTGTACATTATTAATACTTTTTATTTTCTCATTCTCTGGATCAAAGCTTTACCACAATGCAACTTACCAACACAGGTTTTCCCATCGGAATCCAGATCCAACCCTTGCGGGCACAGACAGAGAGGACCTGTACCGCTGTGACGACAATCATGGGAGCATCCGCCATTGTTTATTTCACAGCTGTTAATGATCTCCATTTCTATCCCTGGGTTAGAAAAACAAAGGATTAAAAATAGAGCAAGACAAATATAAGCCACTTTCTTCCCAGTGCCAAATTTTAACCTTTAACATACTGGGCTGCCGATCCAAGTCCCTTGAGTTGGCCGTTGGACTTCTTATCAGGTCAACGGCCAAATAGAAGACCCAATGGACAACCGGAGCGGACCACGTCAGGCTGACAACGCTCAGGGTAATTTGGATGGCAGGGGGGCTCAGCGTTGTCGGCCTGACACAAGAAGTGCGATTTCTGGAGGGTTCTCCAAATAAGACACTTTGTAACACATTCACAAAAAGAAAAAACTCTCTGCTCGAGAAAACTGGATATAGTGAGATGGGGAGATGGGGATACAAAGTAGAGCCGTATTGAAAACAACAATCTGCATGTTCCTCTTCCATCACAAATCCATTGTCACCCCATTCATTTCTATAGATCAGGGGTCTCCAAACTTTATCAGGCCCTTGGTACACTATTTCTCCCACTGATACAGAGAACTATTCCTTCTACACCCACATTTGGTCACGATTCCTGTCATTGACCCCAACAATGGGGCACTGTACCTCCCCCTGACACCAATGATGGGGCACTATTCTTCCCACTGACACCAATGATGGGACACTACTCCTCCCACTGACACCAATGATGGGGCACTATTCCTCCCACTGACACCAACGATGGGGCACTATTCTTCCCACTGACACCAATAATGGGACACTATTCCTCCCACTGACACCAATGATGGGGCACTATTCTTCCCACTGACACCAATGATGGGGCACTATTCCTCCCACTGACACCAATGATGGGGCACTATTCCTCCCACTGACACCAACGATGGGGCACTATTCTTCCCACTGACACCAATAATGGGACACTATTCCTCCCACTGACACCAATGATGGGGCACTATTCTTCCCACTGACACCAATGATGGGGCACTATTCCTCCCACTGACACCAATGAAGGGCTCTATTCCTCCCACTGACACCAATGATGGGGCACTATTCCTCCCACTGACGCCAATGATGGGGCACTATTCCTCCCACTGACACCAATGACGGGGCACTATTCCTCCCACTGACACCAATGATGGGGCACTATTCCTCCCACTGACACCAATGATGGGGCACTATTCCTCCCACTGACACCAATGATGGGGCACTATTCCTCCCACTGACACCAATGATGGGGCACTATTCCTCCCACTGACGCCAATGATGGGGCACTATTCCTCCCACTGACACCAATGATGGGGCACTATTCCTCCCACTGATACCAATGATGGGGCACTATTCCTCCCATTGACACCAATGATGGGGTACTATTCCTCCCACTGATACTAACAAAAATACACTATTTCTATCACTGACACCAATGATAGGGGAACTATTCCTCCCATAGCCACCAATGATAGGGCACTATTCTTCCCACTGACACCAATGATGGGGCACCAGTCCTCCCACCGACACCAATGATGAGGCACTATTACTCCCACTGACAGAGCACTATTCTTCCCACTGACACCAATGATGGGGTGCTATTCCTCCCACTGACACCAATGATGGGGCACTATTCCTCCCACTGACAGGGCACTATTCTTCCCACTGACACAAATGATGGGGCCCTATTCCTCCCACTGACACCAATGATAGGGCACTATTCTTCCCACTGATCCCAACAAAAGGGCACTATTTTTATCACTGACCCCAACAATGGGGCACTATTCTTCTCACTGACACCAATAATAGGGCACTATTCTTCCCACTGACACCAATGATGGGGCACTATTCTTCCCACTGACACCAATGATGGGGCACTATTCTTCCCACTGACCAAAACAATGTGGCACTATTCTTCTCACCGACACCAATGATGGGGCACTATTCTTCCCACTGATACCAACCATGGGGCACTTTTTACTCTCATTGATGCTAATGTATTTTCTACCCCCCCTGGCCACTGTCCAGCCCCCCCCCCCCCCCCCAAGGTCTAAAGGACAGTAAATTGGCCCTTTGTTCAGAAAGTTTGGAGACCCCTGCTATTGAGAAAGCATATTCTTAGCGACAGCTGGTGTCCACCATAAGTACAGCTGCTGCGAAGGTGGAACGGAGCCACGGCACACCATGAAGAGGGGCCAGCTGGGACCTTGTTGGAAGAAGCATCGCTGGAATAGGGAAGAAGGTTTAGCCTGGATTAGTAGTTGAGCGTAAGCATTTTCTTGTGATTTTCTTTTTAAGGATTTTTTTGCACATTTTCAGGTGTTTTAAGGCTTTAGCAGTTTTTATTTAGCCAAATGAAATCTAATTTTCAAGATGGAGGGGGGGTGGTTGTTCGGCACAATTTTCAGGCGCTCCCATTGAGGTCCACGGGGTCGTCCAAAAACATGTGACCATACCCCCCCAAAGAAGTTTCTGTACTTTTTCCGATCATTGAGCAGGAGCACATCGCTCAGATGTCAACCAACACAATAGAATAATATGGGGATCTGGTGTCGATCACTGACTCATCTTTGTGGGGGGGGGGGGGGGGGGGCATTTTTTTAAAGGACAACTTCAAAAGGGAGGAAATCATCATATAGGACTCATCAGATCATCCCTTCATTTCCAGGAACAAAATGAAAGTATTTGCATGGCTCCACCCGTTACCTTATCCCCTTCCTGCTGCCCCCTCCCGACACTTTAAGAGCTTCGAAATTCGGAGGCGGGCATTCGGGCCATGTGACCACTATGATTGGCTGGAAAGCTCCCAATCGGGAGCTTTCCGCTCCCCGCTGGTGACTGCGCACGCGCCGTCATCTATGCGCCTCGTCGGAGGAAAGAGGTTAATATTAAAAGCTGAGGTTTAGGTATGGACTATTTTGCATAGAAACATTGGCTCAGGTTGAATCAATGCAAGTATGTATGCTCCATACCTGCGGGATCCCCTTAGAAGTCGGAAATCACTGTAGTAGTCACCACTACTACACCACTTCTACAGTGATCTCCACTAGCTTCTGGATCCTGCTGCACTGTGAACATAGGAGGTCGCTCCAAATTTACTGTTTCAATTAAAAGTGGTTTTAATTTTTTTAATTTTTAAGTAAAAGTTAATCAAATTAATTAATTTACAATTAACTTATAATTAAAAGTGTGCGCAGCCTATTGCATTAGGGTGTGCGCCCAAAAATTTAAACACACATGCGCAGTAGAGTAGTGGATAGTGTTGGTGTCAGTTTTTGTTTTTTATTAATTTATTTTGTTATTTTTTTTTTTTAATTTAATGTAAACAAAAATTATGAAAAAATTATTTTAAAAAAATTGTAAAAAATAACAAAATAAAATAAAAACAAAACAAAAATTATTATTTTTATTTTTTTTACAATGTGTTAGGAGCCCCATTGACGGGGCATTGGTGAAATAGCAGTGAAAGGGAATGAGAACAGAGATTTCCCGGTCCCTTTCTCAGTAGCTGCCATGGGGGTTAAGCAGGGGGGGAATCGGCATTGCACAGGGTGATTAGGGCGTGCCCAGGCACACCCTGTGCGCACGCCTATGACGGTACCGTATCCCGATGAAATAAAAATAAAAAAAAGAGGAAGGGCGGGCGGGACTTTTAAGGTACCAAGGTATAAAATAAACAATCGATTTGAAAAAAAATATATATATTTTATGTAAACAATTCTTTAAAATCGCAGAAAAAACATCTACAAGAATTGCGTATTATTTCTTTGGACGTACCACTTCTTACTCAAATCAAAAATTAAAAATAAAAAAAAATAAAAAAGTTTTTTTTCTAGAGTTCCATTTTAAAATATTTTTAAACTCAAATGCAAATCTTCTTGAAATCTGTGATGGACTGGTATCTTTATTCGACCTTACCAACTATGTAACTATGTCATGAGAGAGAGAGAAGGAAAGCAAGAAATCAGGAGAAGAAAAATGGCGCTTTTCTGGCAGAGGAACACTAAATATTTCACAGCCAAAGAAGCAGATTTTTTGCAGATGTTGAAGACGCCCCCCCCCCCCCCCCTCAATGGAACACTTACTGTAGCACTGCTTTCCATCAACTCCAAGCTCGTACCCGGGACTGCAACCACAGTGGAAGGAGCCGCGAGTATTGAGACAGCTGTGCGCACACATGGCCTGCCCCGTCACGCACTCATTAATGTCTTTTTAAAATAAAATAAAAAAAAAGAAGAAGAGGGGAGAGATTATTCAAACGTGAGAACGGGGCGATGGAGCTCCGAAAACAATTCAGCCAAAAATAATAATCCCCTGGATGGAAAGAAAAAAAAAAAAAGAAGTTTAATTTGTAAATGCTTTTACTGCAGTCCGCAAGGGCTTATTAGGAGCCAGGCTGAGACAATTACAATTCAACTTGTGCCATGAAGGTCTAATTAATACCGCTGGTGTGGAATGGACTGGCGGAGACGGGCGGCAGCGGAGACATGGAAATTAGGACCGCCACCTTAATAAGATCCGCAAATTAACTGTCTGCCCTGTGCATAGCAATTCTACAACATTATACTTCAATATAAATGAATTGTGCATTGTTGGAATGAGCGATACCTTTTGTTGGCCAACTTAAAGGGCAACTCCACTTTAAAAAACAAAAAATAAATAAATAATATAACAAAAAAAAAAAATGAATATAACGTTTTAGGCATCACATGCAATAGAAATTTCAGTTTATGGTGAGATACTCCTAAAAGATTAACCGCTTACCGACCTCATAACATACTTATATGGCAGCAGAGCATCTCTCCTGCGCCGGGTCGAGTACCCAGTACTCGATCCGGCACTTCCGAAAAGGGGGCGTGCCGACAGCGCCGTGACGGAGTTCTCATTAGACGCAGCAGGAGCCAATCAGCTGGTGACGGCCAATGGATGCCTGCCAGCACCCACTAATCGGTGAAGAGAGAAGCTGGACCAGTGGTGGTTAGAGCTGCACGATTCTGGCCAAAATGAGAATCATGATTTATTTATTTTTATATTTATTGCTATTTATTTATCTATTTATTGCTATTTGCTACTTCTATACCTAAACAATGTCTGCAGATGGTGATATAATTTTGGATCTGTGATTTATATGACTTTTTATATTTTAGATGACTTTTTGTCATAAAAAATTAATGTTTGTATGGATTCAGTGTAATTGTGATACTGATGGGCCTATCTTGAACAACCTTTACTTTCCGTTTGTTCTTGATGCTATATAGGGTTATATAGGGGATTGCTAATGGTGTGTGTCCTTCAAATAGGGATGAGCTCGGTGTTCGACTCGAACATTGGCCGTTCGTCTGTTTGGCGAATTCAGAACTTTGTGGACCGTTCGCACCAAATTCGTGTGGCACGAACGGCCCACAATCCACTACGCCATTGCATTGCTGGCTCATGATTGGCCAAGCATGCACTGTGACCCCGCATGCTTGGCCAATCACAGCGCCGACAGCAAGAAGAGCCATAATTGGCCACAGGCAGGATGCCTGTGGCCAATTATAGCTCAGGGGGTTTAGTACACGCCCCATACTATATAAGGCCGCCAGCGTGGCGGCCTTGTGTAGTGTGTTCCGGCGTGCAGGGAAAGAGCAAGATAGGCAGGGACAGTGTTCTTTTCTCAGGCATCTGCAGGAGTTAAAGTGGGTGTTGTGTGCCTCCAGCACAGTATACACCTGTATCTACCTTTTATTGTTGGTGTTCTCTAATACAGGCATCTGCAGGAGTTAGTGGGTGTTGTGTGCCTCCAGCACAGTATACACCTGTATCTACCCTTTATTGCTGGTGTTCTCTAATACAGCCATCTGCAGGAGTTAAAGTGCATGTTGTGTGCCTCCAGCACAGTATACACCTGAAGATACCCCTTATTGCTGGTGTTGTCTGTTGCATATCTTGCATATTAGCCTTTAAAATTAGCATTTCGATTTTGAACGTTCGAGTCCCATAGACTTTAATAGGGTTCTAAAGTTCCTCCGAATTTTTGGTCTGTTCGAAGGTTCTGGTGCGTACCGAACCGGGGGGTGTTCGGCTCATCCCTACCTTCAAAGCTGTGCCAGTGTCCAATTACCTGAGGGTACAAGCATATAACCCAAGATTTATGAATACCCAGCCTGTTTGGTACTCTACAATTAAGACAAGGTCTTCAATTTCATCCAATATTGGGCTGACACTCTTTGTCTACTTTTCAATTCTTTGTTCTGGGTATCCCACAAACATTTTTCCAGCAGGCAACCTGGTGCTAAGCTTTGGTAGACTTCCTATTCAACTTATCTGAACATAACCATTTTCTGATCCAAACTCCAAACATTTTTGGCAATTATGGAAAGGCTGAATGGTGCAGCCTGACCTGGATATAAGACGTGTCCTAAAATCCAGAGGATAAGTGGTCCATTGTCAATAATTGACTTTAGTGACTTTATCTGAAGATAAGTAGGCCATTTAGTAAGACTGGTAGAAAAGACAACCAAGCAATGCTGCCAGGGCCGTCTTTAATATTGATTGGCCCTTGGGCAAACATTTTCTTTGCCCCCCCCCATGCAATTTCGCTCTCCACCTGCCTGCACACCATGGACTGGGGTGGTGAGGGGACCCATCAATAGACACAAAACTCCTAGGGATCCTAAAACTCCTGGGATCAGTGGCAGTGCTGGGGGGAAGGGAGGGTGTGATCAATGGCAATGCTGATTTTTTATTTTTTTTTACAGACTGTATGAAGAGGAGTTTCAACACTGGCCACCGATGTAATAGGGGTTTACACTGACCACTAATGTAATAGGGGTTTACACTGACCACTAATGTAATAGAAGCATTCACAGTAACCACCAATGTAGGGAGGGATTTACAGTGACCACTAATGTAAGGCGGACCTTCACACTGGCTACTAGTGTGAATAAAAGGATTGTACCCCAAGCCCCTATGCAATGTAAGAAGATTTACAATGACCACCAATGTAAAGGGAATTTACACTGACCTCTAATGTAATAGGAGCTTTCACAGTAACCACCAATGTAAGGAGGGATTTACACTGACCACTAATGTAAGGGGAGGTTAACACTGGCCACTTGTGTGAATGAAAGGATTCTACACCAAGCCCCAATGTAATGGGAAGATTTAAAATGACCACCAATGTAAAGGGGATTTACACTGACCTCTAATGTAATAGGAGCTTTCACAGTAACCACCAATGTAGGGAGGGATTTACACTGACCACTAATGTAAGGGGGACGTTCACACTGGCCACTTGTGTGAATGAAATGATTCTACACCAAGCCCCAATGTAATGGGAAGATTTACAATGACCACCAATGTAAAGGGAATTTACACTGACCACTAATGTAATAGGAACTTTCACAGTAACCACCAATGTAAGGAGGGATTTACACTGACCACTAATGTAATGGGAGCTTTCACAGTAACCACCAATGTAAGGAGGGATTTACACTGACCACTAATGTAAGGGGGACCTTCACACTGGCCATTAGTGTGAATGAAAGGATTCTACACCAAGCCCTAATGTAATGAGAGGATTTACACTGACCACCAATGTAACTGAGACATTTAGCCTGGGTTCACATTTGTGTGTGTCGGGAACGCATGCAAAATCGCTTTCCTGACACCACAGAAATGTGCTGCCTTTTAGCAGATAAACAGCAGTGCCACTAATTGTTAATGCCACCCTCACGCATCTGCTGACATGTGCTGTGCAACCGTGTGATTTTGAAAAAGCATTAGGGACTTTCTCTGGCATTTCTAGCGCATAGAGCGCATTCAAATAATTGGGCTTCCCTACACGCGACCTACATCTTTAGCCACCCTGTCAGTACACCTTTGCATCCTAAAACCCATGCTAACCTCTGCACCCCAAACCTCCCCCCATCCTCTTCACTCCAACCCTCTGCCTCTTTAACTCTACCTGCCTCCTCTGTTAATTTTTGCACCCACCTTCCTTACCTCCCCCCCCCCCCCCCCTTGCTCACCTGTACACCCCAAACTGTAATTCCTTTTCTGCCCACCCCACACTACCCTCGACCCACAAATTTGCTTACCTTTGCAGAACAGGCTGATGTTAGACTAAATGACCACAGTTGGAGGCAGGACTTTCAAGCATGGCCCTTTATCTCCCCAGTGGGCAGCATTAGGTGATGGCGGATATGACCTCAGAGGGGGCATGATATACATATGAATGCCGCCTCTATTTACATATGAATAAAACTTCAAGGGACAAGGGAATTTAAACCGGGATAGTTGGCAAGTATGAGGTAGCTGCTTTGGGCCCCACAACAATGGCAGGGCCCAGGGAAGCTGCCCCTTTTGCCCTGCCTTAAAGACAGCCCTGAATGCTGCTTGTAGTCACAGTAGATTTCTGAATCAATACTTGAAGAAGAACTAAAATGTGATTAGTGGCTTAAGTAATATAAACAAGGCCCAATGCCCCGATCCATTCAGCTCCCATTTATACCTCCCTGTACCTTCAACTATTTATACTAGAAATTTTTATTATTCCTGAACGGTGGGCCTCTAATTCCTTCGTACAGTCGCCCCCATTGTGCGTCACTCAAACAATACCAACCAATTTATAGTGTGTTTACAGAGAACAGGGCAGGCTATCAAAGACTTTTTAAACGACGGCCGGTGAGTGTCAATCAACTTTACGGAGCAGAACAAACAAGAAGTGGAATGCGTTTTATAGATACCGTAATCTCCCTGAGTACCCAAAGGAATGTTTTTCTTTAGGATGTTTTTATTTAAAGTGTTTCTACCCCTTTTTTTTCACAAACCACTGTGATTGTTTTCTATGTGTTCATATGTAGCAATCATATACCTAAAAAAAAAATATATATATTTTTTTCAATTTAAATCATTGGTATATATCTACAGTTTGCCATGTTTCAGGTTGCTCATGGGTGGGACTTAATAGTGACTTTGACCTGACCTAAGAGTGTTGAAGTGCAAATACCTTGTCGTGCCTGCAGTTATTATCTATATTAATCTTTATACCTTCTGCTGTATCCTTGTGAAACCTTGGAGCCAGGCTGCATGGGACTATAACTTCTGTCCAAGTCAAGATTAAACCCCTCCGTCCTTACATTAAGCCCACCCTTTCCAAAAGTTAGCAAACATCAGATCCTCTACAGCCCACTAAGGTTGTAGCATTTTACAGTTCAACGATGGGTAAAAAGGCTTAGTCTCAAGGGGAGATGGGGCATGATCTTGTCTTAAAAAGAGGTCTAGCTTGCGTTGGAGACTGGATGTCACTGGTCCTGGGTGGGTAATCATGTGGGCAAAAAGGAAGGAATGCCTTCTGGTGGATAGTGCACGGTGATGGATGTGGCCCTCTCGGGGATTGGGCTGCTGCCTTTTTTCTTTGTGTGACCTTAAGGTCGTTTCAGCATGTAGACTTAGATAAAAAGAAAGTAGCGACCAGTGTCCAGAGAAATGTGACTTCTAAAATACGGTTTGTGGACATTTATTAAAAATTTGCAATGGGAACCCTCCTACATATCTTACTGGGACTGCCCATGGATTGCCACCTTCTGGAACTCGGTCCAGCAGTTGCTGGCCTTACTTCTCAAGAGGCCGATCCCCACTACCCCCAATTTTTTCCTATTAGACCTATCACCATTGAAAATCCCAGTCCCGCATAAGAAACTGACTCGACATATCCTCATGGCGGCACGCTGTTTGGTGGCACTGAATTGGACACTTAGCTCTCCTCCCTCACCTGAAGGCCTATATGCTAGGATCAAAGATATTGAGTTGATGGAAAAGATAACAGCCAGAATACAACACAGATTGGAGGCCCATGACAAGGTTTGGGAGCTGTGGCACCGCCGGGAAGACCCACCCCGAGCCAGTAACTGAGCCCACCAGATGACTACCCACCCTTTTCTCCCCCCCCCCTTCTCCTCCTTTTTTTCTTTCACTAAGAGTCCCCTAACATCTCCTATTTATACCTAAATAAGTTACTATATTTAGTTGCCGCTACTTCTCATGCAACTGCAAAGTTATAATAGTATAAGATGAGAGATTAGGGCCGCCTGAATGTCAGATACCGCAAGACCAGTAAGATAGTAAGACAGGGCCGTGATGTTTATGAAGGATACCGCCTTCCTGTTTTGATAACTATGTATTGCATTATAAGTGTATCTGTCAAAAACGATAAATAAAACTGTTATTGAAAAAAAAAAAAAAAAATAGCAACATCCCCCTTCTTCAGGGCTGTTGCTGGGTACTATTTGGTGGGAACAATTCCTGTGAGTGGTTATGGTGGATCAAGGTTTCTGAATGCCAGGATGGACTCTTGCAATTGCTGCCTACACAACTAAAGCCAGAATCCAGAAACCTTAAATTCAACGTAACCACTCATTGTTCCCACCAAATAGTACTCAGCAACAGCCCTGAAGAAGGGGGAGTCTATTCCCTCGAAACACGTTGGCTTGATGTACATGTTGCCATTTTTTAATAAACGTCTCCAAACCACCTTTTAGAAGTCACATTTCTCTGGACACTGGGCGCTCCTTTCTTTTTATATAAGTATACATAAAGAGAGGTCTAGGCCTCTTGTAGAGCTTAAGCCCAAGGTCCAATGGGACCTACACGTTCATGGACTTAAAGACTAACACAGTCACTTAGGTGCTACAAGGATCCTGAACTTAAGCAGTATCGTTACTTTAGAAACATTTCAATACCAACTCCAGCCAATCTTTTTTATTGAAAGCACAGTGGGTGAAGGTTAGGTTCTTAGTACCAAATGTGCCACTCTTTGGGGAGATTTGTGCCCTACTGTCTCGGTGACAACTGCCCCCCCCCCCACCCCCATTTCTCCTCTTGGTGTCACAAGCAAAGGAAGCGAGTGACCATCTTTGGAACCAGGAGAAGCTATAAGGAGACAGGTTGTCAGCAGAACCTCCTGTCCTGACACAGATGGCAATAACAACCTCCAAGGGACTCTAACCCTACCCCATCCTATCCAAAGTGAAAATAAGTTTTCGTTAGTTGATATTTTTGTTTATTCAATTTAAACAGAACTGACACTTTAAACTTTATCACACATCCAGCTTGCATGACGTACCTTCACACATCTTGCCATCAGCTGCCAATGCATATCCGGGGTGACAGGAACATCTGACGACTCCTCCATCATTGTTACATTGATGCATGCATCCCCCGTTGCGCGAAGAACATGGATTGGTTACTGGTGACACAGATGGAACCGATTAAAGTGGAATTTGTACAAACATCCTTTAGAACATTATACTACGCTGTGGTCGGAGCAAAGGAAACGCATGTTGAAAATAATTAGACATAACAGTAAATGAGGCCAAAAATGTGCTACTAACAGCAGTCACAAGATAGGAAAAATCACCAGTGTTTTCACTTCATGATAAATCGTGTTTCCGAACAATAATGAAGGATATGTGAAATAGGAATGTTAATGGCAGACAGAAAAAAAAAGGGGCATGTCTTAAAGCAGAAGTCCACTTATTATAAAAATGGTTTACTGGTAGAACAGATCAAGTAGGTCATTTGCAGCAAAGATAACCTTTGCTCAGAAATATATAGCTTACTATAGATATGAACATTTGAGTCTACAGGGTGGTATCCTATAGGTGGCTGGCCCTTCCCATCCTCACTGTAGTCATCCAGCGATTACCCTAAAGCAGGGGTAGGGAACCTATGGCTCGCGAGCCAGATGTGGCTCTTTTGATGGCTGCATCTGACTCTCACCTCTCAATCCGCGGATTGGGAGGTGTGCCGATCCGTGGATTGAGCCCATAGGAAAGGCCGCAGCTTCGGCCTAGCTCCGGATCTGCGGCCATCTTGGTACACCCGGCAGCAGCCTAGGTGAGCGGGGCGCTGACGTCATCATCACCCGCCTCAACTGCTTATGGATCTGCCTGCCTGTGTAGTGGTAAGCAAGCAGACAAACGTAGGGGAGATGTGGGTATTACAGTGGGGGAAATGACGTGGATATTACAGTTATATTTGAAATTAGTCAATTAATCGATTAAAGAAAAAAAAAATTAGTTTTAAACATATTGTATGGCTCTCGCGGAATTACATTTTAAAATATATGGCGTTCATAGCTCTCTCAGCCAAAAAGGTTCCCTACCCCTGCCCTAAAGCAAATCTGAGAAAAATAATGGGGCTGCCAATGCTGAACCCTTTTTAGGAGAATACTAGTTGGCTAGCTGTCAAGCTGGTCCAACGGCTTCAATACTTTCCAAGTCGGTTATTTAGAAATAGCAGAAGACCTGACATGAAAGCTAGGCAACCTTCCCTTTGTTTAAACGGAAAGCTCAGCAATGGCCTTCATATCCATTACATACAGGTTGCCTCTAAAATAAAAGAATTACAGAGCTTCCATTTTCCTTTGATCTCCAAAATACATTCAAAGGTCAACGTTAGGATATCTCATTTCAATTCTCTGTTCAAAGCAAGATGCAAGCTTTCCATGGGTTTACCCTTGAGGAGGTTTGCCACTTTTAGGATGAAAGTGAAATACCTGTCTACATGCCCCCTGTTTCTAATTAGTTGGTTGGGTCTCCAAGCTAGGCTGATAACAATCATAGCGACATGCGCCACAGGTTTCCCATGTGGGAATGAGACACATAGGCTCCATCCAATCTTGGAAATCCACTGAAGAGCTATTATCTGTAAGGCCAAGTAACTCCAGGCATTGGTAGCCCTGGAGAGGTTTGACCACACAGTTAAAATGGATACTTGCCACTTCTTCTGGTTGTGCAAAATTGGTTTCACCATTGCATGACAAATTTGGTGCCATGCCGTTTATCATTCAAATACTTGCCTAATGCCGCGTAACACACAACCAGACTTTCCGGCAGAAAAGATCAGACGGAATCATTTCATCGGATATTCCGATCATGTGTGGGCTTCAGCTGACTTTTTTTTTTCAAAAATTTTGACGGACCCAGAAATAGAACATGTTTTAAATCTTTCAGACGTAATCAATTCCTATCGGGAAAACCATTTGTGTGAATGCTAGTCTGACGGACCAAATACGACGCAAGGGCAGCTATTGGCTACTGGCTATTGAACTTCCTTTTCTAGTCCCGTTGTACGTGTGATCGTGTGTAGGCAAGTCCGTTTGGTCAGAACTCCGTCGGAAACTCTGTAGGAAAGTCCGGTCGCGTGTATGCGGCATTACTCTTGACCTAACTCTTAAAGCTAAACCTTAATCTGAACCTACCTTAAATCCACTTTGTGTTACTACTTTTTCTTTGTCCCTGTCTGATTTAGTTTCACTTTGTAACTGGATATCCCCAATTTTATGTCTAATGCCCCGTACACACGGTCAGATTTTCCGACCACAAATAGTTACATAGTCAGTAAGCCCTTGTACACACAGTTGGAGATTCCGTCGGAATGTTTCCTATCGGACCGTTTTGTCGGATATTCCATTATTCTGAATGAACATTATATATACAAAATAAATGCAGCGCTAGTAAATTAGTGATCGGACTAACAAGTGATGTAAAAACAAAACCAGGGTTCCACTGAAGAAAATCCAAGAGATAAGAAAACGAAGGCAGAGTCCCATTAAGATTCAAGTCCATATATCACTGTAACAGTGTCCATTGTTTGATATATGGACTTGAATCTTAATGGGACTCTGCCTTCGTTTTCTTATCACTTGGATTTTTTTCAATGGAACTCTGGTTTAGTTTTTACATCACTTGTTAGTCTAATCAATAATTTACTAGCGCTGCATTTATTTTGTATGTTTTACTGGTTTTGAAGTTTTTTTGTATAAGCCCTTGTACACACGGTCGGAGATTCCTACGGAATGTGTCCTATCAGACCGTTTTGTCGGATATTCCGACTGTGTGTGGTCTGCATCGGACTGTTTCCGTCGAATATCCGACGGACCAAGTTTTCCAACTTGCCGGTAAAATTTTCCGACAAAATGCTCCTATCGGACATACTCCGACGGACAAAGTGCCACACATGCTCAGATCAAATTCCTAGACCAAAGCTATTGGCTACTAGCCTGAACGTAGTCCCGTCGTAACGAAATAATGTCATCACGTTCTGAACGATCGGATTTTCCGACAACTTTGTCCGACCGTGTGTATGCAACATCACTTCCGGACCTCTTCCGGAATGAATCCATCGGAATTACTCAGACGGATTTGGTTGTTGGAATCTCCGACTGTGTGTATAAGGGCTAAGATTGAATAAAGACACCAGTCTTTATACCAGTTGAACACCAGTTCAACCTGAGTGAGTGTCTACAATTGTCCCTATCCCTGTACATTGCACACTCACATTGGTCCATACCCTCAAGGAGACCACAATCCAAGGTCCCCATTCACATACTAGGGCCAATTGGGACAGAAGCCAATTAACCTACCTGCATGTCTTTGGAGTGTGGGAGGAAACCGGAGTACCCGGAAAAAACCCACGCAGGCACAGGGAGAACATGCAAACTCCAGGCACGTAGTGTCGTGGTTGGGATTCGAACTAGCGACCCCTTTTACTGCTAGGCGAGAGTGCTACCCACTACACCACTGTGCCGCCCTACACCACTGTGCCGCCCATGTTGGATGCGAGCTTGTTGGCTCCGAACATTTGTTGTCAGACTTTCCGCCAACAAATGTTAGCTAGCAGGTTCTAAAACTTTCCGATCGTGTGTACACAAGCCCGAAGCACAAAAGTTCACGCATGCTTGGAATCAAGCAGAAGGAGCTGCACCGGCTATTGAACTTCCTTTTTCTCGGCTCATCGTACATCTTGTACATCACCGCGTTCCCACGTTCGTAAATTGTTGGCCAACATTTGTGTGACCGTGTGTATGCAAGACAAGTAGGAGACAACATCCTTCGAACAAAACTCCACGGTTTTGTTCGTTGGTCCGATCGTTTGTACGGGGCATAAAATTCACCAACTGCTATCATCCCTCGCCATCCAACAAGACTACCTCTGTCGCTAAACAAGGCCACTCTCATCGGACAGTGGAACGTCAATTTACCAGCTTAGCCATAAAGTCAGGGAAAGGCCTCTAACCAAGTGAAACTAGGTCAGAAAGGGGCACAGGAGAGTCTTTATTTTCCTGTATTAGGATTTTCTGGAGATGTCCTTTGTTTCTGGTCCCAGTGTCACCTGGAGGGGAAAGTGGGGGAAAATATCAAATAGGGACCAAGACAGAAATTTAAAAGGTATTGGACGCTACCCTTCCCCTGCTCTACAAAAATAAATACATAAAAAAATATATATTTACATATATTTTTGATGTTTATCTGTGTCCCTTTTGGGGTTCCTGCTTGTTTGAAAACGTTGATGTCACCATGACCAGAATCTCCCCATAGAGTGCAGAATAAGATGTAGCACCCTCCTAGAAAGGCTGCTAGGAAGTTTAGGTAAATTTAGTAGTTTTGGCTCAACCCCCCCCCCCCCC
This sequence comes from Lithobates pipiens, assembly GCF_037356315.1. Taxonomy (NCBI): domain Eukaryota; kingdom Metazoa; phylum Chordata; class Amphibia; order Anura; family Ranidae; genus Lithobates; species Lithobates pipiens. The sequence continues at coordinate 213,610,026 of NW_027507788.1, forward strand.
TCCCCCGCGCCTTCTGGAGGATTCTAGAATGTAGTGGGCTGGAAAAAGGAAATCAACCACCTGAATATTTATGCTGTCTCAGCTAATCTCTACGGGAGGGTGCCCAGTATGTGGCTAGAGAGTACATAAATAGTCTGGGGCCTAAGGCAGCACTGTTCTTGTCCAGGAGGAGAAGTACCCAACCTGAAGGGCTTACAGGAGTCTATCAAGGTCCCAGCTAGGCTAGAGCTGGGGTCTGTTTGCTGAAACTTGCTGGAACTGATTAAGGGATTTCACAGAGGACCTGGTCTGGAGAGAGAAATGCCTGGCTGATATTGAAAGGAGGCAAGAATCCAGAGACATGGCGAGTACAGACCTGAGTGTAGGATCCTAGTGACCGTGTGCTGCTACTATCCCTTGTGCATTAGTGCCAGAGTTTGCTTAACCCCTTGGCGCTGGCCGCTCGTAAATATGCTGCCTTTCCGTCCTAGGGCCTTAGCGCCTGAAAGGCCACATATTTGCATGAATTGCAGTCAATACTGCTGTGCCGAGAACGTGCCGCCCTGCGTGCTCCCGGCACAGTTACCTGCGCCTAACCGAAAGCTTGTGATCGGGGTTTTCGGATCACATCACTGCTGCGACCGCCAATCGTGGCGGTCAAGTGAACCTCTTGGCATCCTAAACCTCTTAAAGGGACAGTTCCTATAGTGTCTCAGGAGTTGCTTATTCCCTTAGTTGCTACTAGAAGGACTGAACTGAGAAGCTTTGCCTCAGTTACCCTCTTTTCCCGATTATAAGACCTAGTGTGATTGTCGGTGATGGCTGCAATATAAGCCCTACCCCCATATAAGCCCTACCCTGTTTCCCTGAAAATAAGCCCTACCCTGTTTCCCCTAAAATAAGCCCTACCCTAAAAATAAGACCTACAAGGACTTTAACTAGGGCTTGTTTGGGGGGTAGGGCTTATATTGCAGCCATCACCGACAATCACGCTAGTTCTTATTTTCGGGGAAACAGGGTAAGAGTGTCCTTATATTAATGTAGAGTTTTTAGTTTTTTTGGAGTACCCCACAGCTCCCTGCACCCCATCCAAGTTCAATTTGCAAAAAAGCTTAAAAAAGTTAAACCCCTAGGCCAGTGATGGCGAACCTTGGCACCCCAGATGTTTTGGAACTGCAATTCCTATGATGCTCTGGCACTCTGCAGTGTTGTTGAGCAAGGTTCGCCATCACTGACATAGGCTGTCCATTAGACATGTGCATTCGTTTTCGTCCGAATGCATTTTCGTCCGAATTTCAGCTATTTTCGTTTTCGTTTTGACAAACGATAACGAAAGCACAAAATCCGAAAAACGAAAGATCCGACATAAATAAATGCTTTATTTTCGTTTTCGTTGTTACAACAGTTCGATATAAAATAGGAGATTCGACATGACTCTGACAATAACAATCTGTCTATAGAACCTGTGGTCGAATGTGCCTAACCTTACCTCTATTAGTCCAAGATTATATAGAGAAAATATTCGACAGAGAAAAGATTTGACGGAGAGAAAAGATTCTGCAAGTCTACTGTCTACTGTCCTAAAAAGTGTTTGGGGACCCGGGTCCTGCCCCAGGGGACATGTATCAATGCAAAAAAAAGTTTTAAAAACGGCCGTTTTTTCGGGAGCAGTGATTTTAATAATGATTAAAGTGAAACAATAAAAGTGTAATATTCCTTAAAATTTCGTAGGGGGGGGTTGTCTATAGTATGCCTGTGAAGGGGCTCATGTTTCTGGGGCTTAGAATTGTCGCTGCACAAAGTGTCATTTATGCAGGAAAAAAAGTCCTTTAAAATCACTCGCAGCTATAATGAATTGTCGGCTCCCGTAATACAGAGAACACTCATTGAAAGTCATTGATAAAAAAATAAATAAATAAATAAAAAAAAAAGCGTGGGGGTCCCCCAAATTCAATTACCAGGCCCTTCAGGTCTGGTATGGATATTAAGGGGAACCCTGCCTCAAATTTAAGAAAAAATTTGACGTGGGGTTCCCCCTAAATATCCATAACCAGACCCTTCAGGTCTGGTATGGATATTAAGGGGAACCCCGCGTCAAATTTAAAAAAAAATTGACATGGGGTTCCCCCTAAAAATCCATACCAGACCCTTTATCCGAGCACGCAACCTGGCAGGCCGCAGGAAAAGAGGGGGGGACGAGAGAGCGCCCCCCCCTCCCTCCTGAACCGTACCAGGCCACATGCCCTCAACATTGGGAGGATGCTTTGGGGGTCTGTGACCCCTCAAAGCACCTTGTCCCCATGTTGATGAGGACAAGGGCCTCATCTCCACAACCCTGGCCGGTGGTTGTGGAGGTCTGCGGGCGGGGGGCTTATCAGAATCTGGAAGCCCCCTTTAACAAGGGGACCCCCAGATCCCGGCCCCCCCCCTGTTTGAAATGGTAAGGGGGTACAAAAGTACCCCTACCATTTCACAAAGAAAGTGTAAAAAAAATGGTTAAATAAAACAAACACACTTTTGAAAAATTCCTTTATTAAAAATAAAAAAATAAAAAAAAAGATTCCAGCGGCGGTAATCCACTCTTGCTATCCAGCGACGGACGGTCATCTCTCCAGCGATGTCTCATCTCTCCAGCGCAGCGAATCCTTCGTTCTTCTGTCTCCGCAGAGGAGACAATGCAAGGATTCCGGCTGCCTGACGTTTCTTATATACGGAGGGCGGGGCCACCCGTCACCTGACCCCGCCCCCCTCTGACGCAAGGGGAAACCCGGGGTTCCCTGTGACGTATGGGTGACCCCGCACCCCTCTGATGTAACACAGGCAGGTTTGCGTTACATGAGAGGGGGGCGGGGTCACCCATACGTCACGGGGAACCCCGGGTTTCCCCTTGCGTCAGAGGGGGGCGGGGTCAGGTGACGGGTGGCCCCGCCCACCCTATATAAGAAACGTCAGGCAGCCGGAATCCTTGCATTGTCTCCTCCACGGAGACAGAAGAACGAAGGATTCGCTGCGCTGGAGAGATGAGACATCGCTGGAGAGATGACCGTCCGTCGCTGGATAGCAAGAGTGGATTACCGCCGCTGGAATCTTTTTTTTATTTTTTTATTTTTAATAAAGGAATTTTTCAAAAGTGTGTTTGTTTTATTTAACCATTTTTTACACTTTCTTTGTGAAATGGTAGGGGTACTTTTGTACCCCCTTACCATTTCAAACAGGGGGGGCCGGGATCTGGGGGTCCCCTTGTTAAAGGGGGCTTCCAGATTCTGATAAGCCCCCCGCCCGCAGACCTCCACAACCACCGGCCAGGGTTGTGGAGATGAGGCCCTTGTCCTCATCAACATGGGGACATGGTGCTTTGAGGGGTCACAGACCCCCAAAGCATCCTCCCAATGTTGAGGGCATGTGGCCTGGTACGGTTCAGGAGGGAGGGGGGGCCGCTCTCTCGTCCCCCCCTCTTTTCCTGCGGCCTGCCAGGTTGCGTGCTCGGATAAAGGGTCTGGTATGGATTTTTAGGGGGAACCCCACGTCAATTTTTTTTTAAATTTGACGCGGGGTTCCCCTTAATATCCATACCAGACCTGAAGGGTCTGGTTATGGATATTTAGGGGGAACCCCACGTCAAATTTTTTCTTAAATTTGAGGCAGGGTTCCCCTTAATATCCATACCAGACCTGAAGGGCCTGGTAATTGAATTTGGGGGACCCCCACGCTTTTTATTTATTTATTTATTTATTTTTTTATCAATGACTTTCAATGAGTGTTCTCTGTATTACGGGAGCCGACAATTCATTATAGCTGCGAGTGATTTTAAAGGACTTTTTTTCCTGCATAAATGACACTTTGTGCAGCGACAATTCTAAGCCCCAGAAACATGAGCCCCTTCACAGGCATACTATAGACAACCCCCCCCTACGAAATTTAAAGGAATATTACACTTTTATTGTTTCACTTTAATCATTATTAAAATCACTGCTCCCGAAAAAACGGCCGTTTTTAAAACTTTTTTTTGCATTGATACATGTCCCCTGGGGCAGGACCCGGGTCCCCAAACACTTTTTAGGACAGTAACTTGCAAATTAGCCTTTAAAATTAGCACTTTAGATTTTGAACGTTGGAGTCCCATAGACTTTAATAGGGTTCTAAAGTATGCTATATAGTTAGCTCCGTCGAATCTTCTTTATACATTCGACAGACACCATAAGCCTTCAAAGACAAATTCGACCGTAATTCATGTGGATTTTCGGACGAATGCAATTTTTGAACGAAAAACGAAATAAATAAAAACGAATTTCGGGAGTAACTAAATAAATTAAGTTTTCGGACGAAATGAAATTCCGAAACGAAATATTTTACTCTGCACATGTCTACTGTCCATTGAGCCAGAAGAGTGGCTGGCTGCCCCTGAAATAACCTGCTCTTTAGGGTTGGAAATCGTGCTTGACTGACTCAATCATTATTAGGTCAATGGGTAAGTGATGATGGGGGCGTGTTGGAAGAGCTCACTTCCAATAATTTACGCCCAATTTAAAAAGAAGATGGCAGTGAGCCATTTTTGGGGGGCTTGGGTTGCTACCTTTGGGTACGGCCTCAAGGTCGTTTCTGCATGTACTTGTAAAGGTAGGTAAAAAAAGGAGCGCCTGATCCAATGAATGCAAGTTGGAATTCATAATCGTTTTATTAAAAGTAGCAACAAGTGATCAAGCCAACGAGTTTCGGGGAGGAAACTCCCCCTTCCTCAGGGCTGTTACTGCATGATAATAACGAATGGGAAAGGATCCCAAACAGGATTGTCTGTAACAACAAGATCGTAAAGATAAATGTCTGCTGTGTTTACAGAGGCAATCCCCGTTTGGGATCCTTCCCCATTCATTATTAAGCATGCAACAACAGCCCTGAGGAAGGGGGGGAGTCTTTGTTCCCCCCGAAACTCGTTGGCTTGAACACTTGTTGCTACTTTCAATAAACGATTACAAATTCACCTTTTAACTTGCATTCACTGGATATCGGGTGCTCCTTCTGCACTAATCTGGGAAAAGAGTCTGAGATAAATCAGCAAGCCCTTCTCGGAGGGGAGCACTACACAGTAAAAACAGCCAAACGATCCAACCCTACCCCACTCCATCCAAAAACAAACTAAAAATGATAAAAAAATTCTCTAAAAATATACAAACTTTTAAAAATTTGAAATAAAGTTTGATTTTTAATTCATGCTTAACCTCCCCCCCCCCCCCCGAAACTTAATCCCAAAAGGGGAACAGCAGCAAGATGTAGGGGGGGGGGGTTCTTTGTTCATTCTGAAAGAGGAAACCCTCCAAGTCTTTTCATTTGTATACTATGAAGATGCCTAAAAGCCCAAGTTTCCAATCTTGCAGGCAAATCTCAACTGGTAAGATAAACAAAAACCTTTTCAATTTAGTGCGAAGGTTCTCGTCAATTTATCGTTCTGCTGGAAACGTCATTGTGGATGATGTAGTAGATGTGCAGCACATCCATTTAGCAGGACGGCGCTGTGCGTAGACACAGGGGGTAGAATCTGGGGAACATCTGTGTTATGCCTCTGGCACCTTGACCGTCTTCTAAAAAATGTCAGTAATGCGTCTGTTTATAGGTAGAATAGCGCAACCGTGACCATGCTGCCTCCCCGCAAGGCTTCCTTTGGGAAAAGCACGGCAGTCCAGATAGGGTAACAAAAAAAAAAAATTGGAGCAAGAACGGTCACTTTAGGAGCAGACCTGGCAGTGTACATAGTAGAGTAACCGAGACCTGTATCCACTCTTTCTCAAACCTAGTAGGACTGATCAAACTCCTCTAGTAGACTATGCATTAAGGGGGTCTATTAAAAAAAAAAAAAAGTCATGAATAATTGCCGCAATGTGTCTAATATGTTTATTTCCTATGACCATCAGCTCCATCTAGTGGCCATAATGCAGTTTTTTTCCTGAGCTACCTCAATCAGGTAAATACTGCATAATGGGCACTAGATGGAGCTGAAAATCATATGAAAAAAAAAAAAAAAAAAGAGTTAGGCAATTGCATGGCTGTTTGAGGCATTCACACAGCAATTCTTTTTAGACTTCAAAGAGAGCGTATAATACATTTCATATATCTTATTTATTTGGCCTAATAAATGTAAATCCTAAAAATATTTTCTGCTTTTTTGTTATTTTTGAAAAGGTTAAAGTGGGAGTAAACCCAGTTTCAAAAAACAGTTACATTCCCGGCATGCAGGAAATGTTAACTTTCACATTGGTTGTGCTCTCAACCAAACTTTCAAACCATCCAATGGCTGGTTTCATAACTGATCACATGTGCAGCATTATGGCAGTTTAAGAATCATTAGAGGCCAAGATGGCAGCTGTACACCTGCTGTGCCCATTATGAGGGGTTCCCACCATCCCTGTGCTGAGTTCCCAGGTCTGTACACCTGCTGTGTCCATTATGAGGGGTTCCCACCATTCCTGTGCCGAGTTCCCGGGTCTGTACACCCGCTGTGCCCATTATGAGAGGTTTCCACCATCCCTGTGCTGAAGTCCCAGGTCTGTACACCTGCTGTGTCCATTATGAGGGGTTCCCACCATCCCTGTGCCGAGTTCCCGGGTCTGTACACCTGCTGTGCCCATTATGAGAGGTTCCCACCATCCCTGTGCTGAGTTCCCGGGTCTGTACACCCTCTGTGCCCATTATGAGGGGTTCCCACCATCCCTGTGGTGTGCTGACTTCCTCTGATTGGTGAACAAAACACCAGTCACAATTCTGTTAATTTGGATCCGAAATTCTGAAATTTCGTCTAAAATTCACAAGCATAAAAATTCCTCATAGGGTTTCCACCATTCCTGTGCTGTGCTGACTTCCTGGGGTTTTAACTTTTAGGTTTGTCAACTTTTCGTAACAATTACGAATTTTCCTTTATGAATTTGGATCCGAAATTCGTAAAACAAAATTTGGTATTTCGTACAGAATTCGTACGCATAAAAATTTGTTATTTCGGATTCGAACGAAATTCCAGAAATTCGTGCGAATTTTCGATTTGCGTGAAATGAATCGCACATGTCTAGTTACAATCCCGGTCTTCAATGGTGAGCATGGTCATCAGCTCAACCCTACGATGACCACAACACCTGAGCAGGTCGAGTCTCCAAAATGGGCAGATGGAGAAAAATGATACCAACTGATGTAGTGCACCACAAATAATACATTTTTGTCTTTTCATGAATACAGGAATAGCTTCACTTACATTCGCAGTGCTTCCCGTCTTCTTTCAGCCGGTAGTTGTTCCGACAGCGGCACTGGTAATGAGCCACGGTGATCTGCGCGCAGTCGTGTTCACAGCCGCCGTTTCCGACAGAGCAGGAGTACACCGCTAGATGGCAAAATCAAAAAGGAGAATAAATATACGGCAGGGTGACGGTGGAGATTATCTAACCGCGACCTTATGCTTTCAGATAACAAAATGTTACAGAAAATAGTTTTCACATTTCGAAATTTGTGACTGTAAAAAAAAAAATAACAAAAAAATCTGCTTTCAACGATCCGAATCCAACAAGCCGAAATCCGACTTCTTGCTGTTTGTCGATGAAGATTTGACTTCTAACGGGCTTTTGTATCACCTAATAGAATAAGCCGTCAAACTCACACCAACACCAAAAAAATAAAAAAAAATTGCCCGCTTTCCCGCGGATAAAATTATAGAGAGCATTCTGTGCTCACACTGCTTCATAAGCCCTGTACACACTATCAGATTATCTGCTGAGTTTTTCCTTCAGATTTACCAAAACCATATAATATGAGGACAAACCTTAGGAGTTTCAATGTGTATGCAATCAGGCAGGCCCTTCTACTACATGGTTTTGGTAAATCTGAAGGAAAAACTCAGCAGATAATCTGATAGTGTGTATGGGGCTATAGAAGCACCGGTAAATCTAAAGGACAGGAGAGAAAGTCAGTTATTGGGTAAGCTGCAATGATGGGGGAAGGATCATTTAAAGGACGAAAGTAAAAAAAATTAAATAAAAATAAAATATTAAAAGGGAATGCAAGGAGATTTTCTTTAGTTAGGACTTAGAATATCATAAAAAAAAGTTCCCGACAGGCAAATATATACAGTACTGTGCAAAGGTTTAGGCAGGTGTGAGGAAATGCTTTAAAGCGGAGCTCCACCCCAAAATGGAACTTCCGCTCATTGGAACCCTCCCCCCCCTCCGGCGCCACAATTGTCACCTTTCAGGGGGAAGGGGGGTGGAGATACCTGTATAGTACAGGTATTTGCACCCACTTCCGGCATAGATACCTGCAGAATCTGCGGATATTTACGCCACTTCCTGCGGCCCCCCCCCGCTGTCTGCTGGGAAACACACGGAGCTCAGAGACAGCGGGGACCATCCTTATTGCGCAGCGCGACTCGCGCATGCGCAGTAGGGAAACGGGAAGTGAAGCCGCAAGGCTCCACTTCCTGATTCCCATACCCAAGATGGCGGTGGCAGCACCCGAGAGACGATCGAGAGATCGGCTTCGGGTGCTGACATCGCGGGCGCACTGGGCGGGTAAGTGTCCTTATTTTAAAAGTCAGCAGCTGCAGTATTTGTAGCTGCTGACTTAAAAAAAAAAAAAAAACGGCGGACTCCCGCTTTAACCACTTACCCACTGGGCACTTAAAGAGGAAGTAAACTCTCCCACTCTGATGCTTCTCTTCATTTAGTCCATTATAATAAGTCATTATCAGACTATAGCCACTGTAATCCAGTCCAAATCACATATTACTTACTGTTTAAAGAAACTTTAAAAACTTGTTTCCAGGGGTTAGGCAGCGCCATCTTAAGTATTGTTTTCTGAGTCCACAGTGGAGTGTATATCCGCCCTTACATTGAGCACTTCCTGTACTGTTAACCAAGCCTCCTTCTCAATCCAATGTTTCTATGGCAACCCTGCTTCCCTGTTCATAGCTGACTTGTTTTATTTCATAGTATTTACTTGTGCGGATGTCTAATGTTTCCCTTTGTCAGTCTTATCAGCTTCAGCTGATAAGACTGCAGTAATGACCAAGTTTACACTGCATGTCGTGTCACATGGGCACATGGTGTGTAGGAGGAAGCTCTGAATGATTCTGAAGTCTCCTGGGAGTTCAGTGTTGTGCCGTAGGAAGTCCTGATAACAGATAGATAAGCACATAGAGAGTGTGCCATAAATCAGGGGAGATCTGGGCATGCTCAGTTACTTCATTCTACAGAACAAAAAGGATTACAACAATACTAAACAAGTAAGGAGATATCTACAAGCAGTGTTGATTAAGTTTTTTTATGCTGATTTACATGGGAGAAAGTTGTGGGGGAGGGTTTACAACCACTTTAAAGTGGTTGTAAACCCTTACAACACACTTTCACCTACAGGTAAGCCTAGATTAAGACTGACCTGTAGGTGCTGTAAATATCTCCTAAACCTACATATATACATATATGATTTACTAAAACTGGTGCACTCAGAATGCGGTGCAGCTGCGCATAGTAGCCAATCCGCTTCCAACTCCAGCTTGTTCAATGAAGCTTTGGCAATAAAACCTGGAAGCTGATTGGTTTCTATGCAAAGCTGCATCGGATTTTGCACGCTCCAGTTTTAGTAAATAACCCCCCCCCCCCCCATAATCTCCTTTCACCATGGAAAACAGTGTATCCCTTTTACTATTGCAAAATTCAATGAGACATCAGTGCTCCCTTCTTAAAGGGCTTAGTACCAGGGGCGGAGTGGCCATTCGGTCACTCGGGCACTGCCCGAGGGCCTCATACCACAAAGGGGCCCCATCAGGGTTGCCAGCCTCGATAAAATCAGGGACAGTATGTAAAAATGTGTGTTTTTAAAAAAAATCCCAAGATTATAGCTGTGCTGCCTCTCCAGTACCTATTCAGTGTGTGTATGTGTATTCTGTATGTGTATACTTTTTGTGAATATTGTGTGTCTGTGTATACTGTATGTGTGTGTGTATACTGTATGTGTGTGTGTGTATACTGTGTGGCCCCATAATCTATTGCCTGGGGGCCCCATAATCTCCTATTGCCCGGGCCCCCCCATAATCTCCTATTGCCCAGGGGCCCCATAATCTTCTCCTATTGCCCGGGAGGCCCCATGAGTTGTCGGTCCGCCCCTGCTTAGTACAAGGCTTCAATCAGACAAAGGGGGCTGCAAAGCAAGCAGCTTCCTTAGGTACACCACAGTGCTCTGGCTATCCTTTGTCAAGTATTAAATCTTGAAAAAAAAAAATATTATGTGTAGATCAGAAATGCAAATTTAAGAACGATTTAAAAACTGATAAAAAATAAATAAAAAAAACTTAAATAAAAAAGACCGAAAGCATTATAATTTCCTTTGAACGACTGTTTATTTTAAATGATGAGATTTCTTCAATTCTATCTACATCCACACAAAAATCTTGCCCCATGCAGAGCTCACTACATGTGAAGGACTGGAGGGAAATTCGAACTGGCCTGGAAAAAAACAAAAAAAAGACAATGGCAGTGCACGCCGCAGGAAAACGTGACGCAATCTGGACACACTTTCAAGTCCCCACTGAACGGATCGCAGTGTTTTATTATCTCCTGTACAAACAGGCATTTGACAGGCTTCCCGCGGGCATCTGTGCCAATGAGGTTTCAGTTAATATTGTTGTTACGATTGCAAATGTTAGTTTTACCGATTACCACAAATCTAAGGCAGGCTTGAGAAGCGCCGATTTGTGGCAAAACCATACCAGCGGGATTCTCATATCTAAACGAATAACCCCATGTAACCCCACACCCGCCAATCAAAGCAACACGGTCAGGAACACAAACCCCACCAGATTCCTCTGGATAGTAGACAGGGTTGGGATAATCATGGAGGACATAGGACAGTTCAGTGCTGCTTAAAGGAAAATTCCACTTTCACTAAATAAAATGGATACAATATACAAAGATCAGCCATAACATGACCACCCAACACAACATTATGACCACCCACCTAATATTGAGTAGGTCCACTTTCGCTGCCAAAATAGCCTTGAGCAAACAAGGCTTGGACTCCAAAGTAACATCCACATGAATGGCTAGACTCAAGGTTTCCCAGCACAACTTTGCTCAAAGCATCACACTGCCTCCGCCAGCTTGCCCTCTTCCCATACTGCATCCTGGTGCCACCTCTTCCCTAGGTAAGTGGTGCACACACACCTGAGCATCCTCATGATGTAAAGGAAAATGTGATTTGTCAGACCAGGTCGCCTTCTTCCATTGCTCCGTGGTCCAGTTTTGATGCTCATGGACTGTACTCATTGTAGGCGCTTTACATTATGACCACCCAATTTAACACTATGACCACCCACCCGAGTAGGTCCCAATGAAGCATGGACTCCATGCCCTGACCCATTGAAGATAGCCCTGACCCATTGAAGATAGCCTTGACCCATTGAAGCACGGACTCCAAAGTAACACCCACATGAATAGCTGGACCTAAGGTATCCCAGCAGAACATTGCCCATAGCATCACGCTGCCTCCACCGGCTTGCCTTCTTCCCATAATGCATCCTGGTGCCGTCTCTTCCCCAGGTAAATGATACACAGACACCTGGACATCCACATGATCCAAAATGTGGTTTATCAGACCAGACCACCTTCTTCCATTGCTCAGAGTTCCAGTTCTGATTTTCCCATGCCCATTGTAAGAGCTTTTGGCTGTGGTCAGCATGGGCACCCAGACCCGTCTGCGGCTGCACAGCCCCATTCACAACCAGTGATGTAAGTAACGGAGTTCAAATAAACGGAGTTACGTGACACAGTTACTTTAGAGGGTAACGAGTAATCTAACTGATTACTCTTCCCCTCATGGTAACTCAGCTCCCATTACTTGGGCGGCATTACATCTACCGCCCGGGAGGCCCGCCGTGGCCACGCTGCCTGGCCGTTCGTTCCGCCGCGGGGAGGGGGGCTTTTACCCGCTGAGCTGAGAAGAGGCTAAGACTCAGAGAGACTGTCTGGACCGCCCCATCCCCCCCCCCCGCCTATCCAGAGAGAGAATGTAGGGAGGCGGGGCGGACACCGAAAAATGAAGTCAGCTGACCAGCTGACACCAATCGAGTGAAAGGGGGGGTCTCTCTCCCCATGAGGAAAGGCATCCCTGGAGGCATTGAATGAATGAATGAATGAAATACTTGTATAGCGCACAATGCGAACTGAATCGCCTCTAGGTGCTGTGGCGAGCTTTGATCATCTGCTAAAAGAGGAAGGTCTTGAGTTTTTTCCTAAAAGCCAGGTGATTTTCTTCCAGGCGGATGTTGATTGGTAGAGCATTCCATAGCCGAGGCCCTTGGGCAGCGAATCTCCGATCTCCCTTGGATTTATACCGGGCTTTGGGCACGAGGAGGAGGTTTTTGTTGGCTGATCGAAGACATCAGTCATTCAAGTAAGTGACTGATGATTCGAATTGCAGTCGATCCATACCAAGTCCTCCACCACCTCTGCTTCTTACTGATCCCATCCCTACCCACCCACCATCACTTCTACAACAGAGGTGATGGGGGGATAGGGTAGGGATGAGATCAGCGGTGGTGGGGGATGAGATCAGTAAGAGGCAGAGGTGGTGGTGGGAGAGGATGGCACCACCACTGCTGCCACAACCCCCCCCCCAAAGACCACGCTGCCTGCCACCCCCCCAGTACACCACCGCTGCCACCCCCCAAAGTACCACCGCTGCCACCCCCCAAGTACACCACCACTGCCACCCCCCAAGTACCACCGATGCCACCCCCTCAAGTACCACCACTGCCACCCCCTCAAGTACCACCGCTGCCACCCCCCTCAACATTTGGGTTCAAATAAATACCAAATGTTCTAAAATACTGTATATAGTGTTTTTATTCTTCAATCAGTTAATATAAACATCTTTGATATTAAAGATGTTATAGAACGTAATTACATTATAGAATATTTTTAAAAAGTCACAGTTACTTTGCGGAGTAACTAATTACTTTTCCAATGTAGTAATTGTGTTACAAACGCAATTACTTTTTGGGAGAAGTAATTTGTAACTTAAAGCGGGAGTCCGCCGTTTTTTGTTTTTTTTTAAAAGCCAGCAGCTACAAATACTGCAGCTGCTGACTTTCAAAATAATGACACTTACCCGCCCAGCGCGCCCGCGATGTCGGCACCCGAAGCCGATCTCTCGAACGTCTCTCGGGTGCTGCCGCCGCCATCTTGGGTATAGGAATCAGGAAGTGGAGCCTTGCGGCTTCATTTCCCGGTTCTCTACTGCGCATGCGCGAGTCGCGCTGCGCAATAAGGATGGTCCCCTCTGTCTCTGGGATCCGTGTGTTTCCCAGCAGGCAGCGGGGGACCTTCGGAAAGGGGCGTAGATTATGCGGAAAGGGGCGTACTTTCTGCAGATATCTATGCCTGAAGTGGGTGCAGATACTTGTACTGTACAGGTACTTGCACCCCCTCCCCCCTGAAAGGTGCCAATTGTGGCGCCGGAGGGGGGGAGGGTTCCAATGAGCGGAAGTTCCACTTTAGGGTGGACCTCCGCTTTAACTAATTACTTTTTTAAAGTAAGATGACCAACACAGTTCACAACAAGCTGTGATGCTCTGTGCATTCTGAGGCCGCGTACACACGAGAGGATTGTCTGGCCAACTAAGTCCGTCAGACAATCCGACAGACAGTCCGTCCTACTTTTGAATGAACGGACTTGACCACACACGATGAACAGACAGTCCGCTGAAAGCTTGCGCGATGACGTGTACAGCACGTACGACGGGACTAGAAATACGACGTCCAATACACTGCAATGCAACCTTCGGCCGTGTAAATCCTTTCTGAGCATGCGCCATACTTAGTCCGTCCAACTAGCCTACACACGAGCGGACTGTCCGCTGAAACCAAAGTTGGACAGACAATATTACGGAAATTCCGAAAGACTTAGTCCGCCAGACTGTCCGCTGAAAACGTCCGCTGAAGCCCACACACGAGCGGATTGTCCGCTGAAACACGTTTCAGCGGACTAAGTTGGACAGACAATCCTCTCGTGTGTACGTGGCCTGACACCTTTCTATCAGAAGCAGTATTCGCTTTTTCAGCAATTTTAGCTGCCCTAGCTCTTCTATTGGATCGAACTACACAGGCCACCCTTTGCTACCCACCTCTATTAATGAGCCTTGGCCGCCCCTGACCCTGTCGCCAGTTTTCCTTCCTTGGACCACTTTTGGTCTGTCCTGAACACCGCAGACTGGGAACATTCCACAAGAGCTGCAGTTTTGGAGTTGCTCTGACCCAGTCGTCCGGCCATTACAATTTGTCCCTTATCAAAGTCGCTCTAATCCTTACTCTTGCCCATTTTTTATGCTTACAACATGTCAACTTCAGGAACCGCATGTTCACTTGCTGCCTAATATATCCCACCCATGTTCAGATGCCATTGTAATGAATGTTATTCACTTTAACTATCAGTGTGAATAACGTTCTGGCTGATTGGTGTTTATAATTATAAAACAAACCATTTTCAAATTTAGAACCCATTCAGGGCAAAAATAATAACCACCCATGTCTTCTACCCACTCATTTATTTGGTAATGCAGGGCTGCATTCCAGACCTTCCACCAACCAGTCTTGTTGCCGGCCCTCGCCATGATGCCATCATGTCACCACTAGAGTTCCATGTACAGGTTTCCATGCCTGGTTATGTGAATATACAATCCCAATGCAAGCCATTGTGAAATGTAAAACCCATCTCTGGGCATAAATAACAACAACCATATCCGCTCATTAATTAACTGGTAATGCCACCAATCTTGTTCCCGGCCCTCACCATGATGCCCTCTTGTCACCACTATAGCTCCATGTTCAGATGCCCATGCCTGGTAATGTAGGCACCTCCACTGGGCCCATTTGAAGGTTCCTAATGCAGAACTCCAGGCACAGAGTTTTTGGTCATATCTGTTGGAAAGAAAAAGTGGATGGTAGCATGTTGTGATTTTTTTTAGAACGTGTGACAATACAACAGGTCATATTTTTTTCAGGGCACACCAATGCAGCACATCGGTGTAAACTGAAGCAATAGGATGAAAGGCAAATTGTCTTGTCTATATGCCCTTGGTATGGTGCTGGGCATCAAACCGATAGCAAGGTGTTGTCAATATTCAGGTGGGTGTTATAGGATATCCAGGGGTCTCAGACCTTTAAAAATGTTGTGTGAGAGCCTTTGCGTATGAAGGTGAGCTTCCCATGGACCATGGTCCCCAATAGTCTTTGCTGGACCTCACCAAAATTGTAAAACGATTGTCTCCAGACTTTGGCCAGCGTTTGCCGGGCTGCCAGGAACACAAACCCCACCAGATTCCTCTGGGTAGCAGAGGGGGTCGGATTCCATTCATGCAGCAGAGCGTCTACCATTCACATTTGGCCAATCACATGCAAGTATATATCTAAAAAAATCTAAAAAGACTCCTTCTGTGAAGCCTGTTGTTTATAGCGGAAGATTTCAAATGGTTGTCACAATATTCCAGCCATGCCACAAGCCTACAAGAGAACCGAAGGACACAAAATTACAACTCGCAACCGTGCTAAACCGTGAACGGATGGCGATCGCGTCTGATAATTCTACAATCAATAAACATGCAGCATTCCAGTCTAGAGCGGCTGATGGGAAGCAGGAGCTTATTCTGGGCAAAGCACGTTAAGAACTAAATATATTTCTCCTGGACGGGCGCCACGTTCCACTTGTTTACCCAATTTATATACCTCTTCTATCGTGGGGCCAACAAAATCTGCAGCCAGGCAATTTTCTGGAGTAAACCGGAGTCCGTAGTGATTGTTTATTTTACAGTAAAAAATAAAAAAATAAAAAATAAAACTTTGTTAGAGAAACATGCATGCTTCTCAAATTCTGCCTAAACAGCTAAGGTTTTCTAGGGACACTCCAGTTGGGACTGAAGTTAAAGTGGACCTATGATCAGATTTACAGTATGTTTTGCTGAGTAATGTGTTCATCATAACACGTCTAGGTATTTATTACCTCTGACAGAGATCACGGTACTCCCCCTGGCAATGCCTTTATCTGCTTTTCTGGTAGCCTGGACAGAAAAGGAGCCCTAATGCAAGTCACATGCAGCCACCCAAAGCACACTTTAGGTTCCTTCTAGGCAAAAATGGATTGCTATCCAGATGAGTTTATGTTGAGTTCACCATGCATGCTCAAGTGTATCCACCTTGTCCTAAACAGGGGCTACTAACTATGTCAATTTATTTTTTGGCTGGGCTGTAGTTAGCTCAGACTGATTGTAAAGTTTTTCACCTGGTTTTTCCCTAAGCTTAAGTTGGCTTGTGATTTCCTCACTGTCGCCAGTAGAAATCACTGGTATCGTTGGTCATAAAATGAGGTTTCACAAACAAAACTAAGAATATTTATATTTACTTCAGCCAATCCAGTAGGAGAATTATGCCCCCGACGCATGCTGGGGGTGGATATAAATATTTGGGCCAGGCCATATGCTCGCTCTCTTAGGCCTAGGGGGGTGCTGCTGGATGGAGCTCTGCTGTTAGGCCCAATAGTCTGTTTTGAGGACTCAACACCTGAAAAGAATATATAAAAAGAAATATGCGGCACTTATGTTGGCTGCTTCCTCTTATCTATTTCTTTCATCAGGATAATAGGCAAGTGGAGCGCACTAGTATTTTTGTTTATATTCTGTTTTGAGGACTAATGTGTGCTGAAGTTGTCCTAAAGGAAGCTGTGCCAAGGAGGAGTCCCAGGAAGAAGGCTGGTCTCTCAGAAGGGCCTGGTGGCACTCTTGGAGGAAGAACTTGGACTGAAACTTGGGAATGTCCTTACAATGTTGCCGGGTCGGCTTAAAGGTTCTGCCACTGTGAAACTGGACACTGATCTGGAGGTGTAGAGTCTTATGCCCCGTACACACGAGCGGATTTTCCGTCGGAAAAAAACTTTTCTGACGAAATTCTGCTCAAGCTCGACTTGCATACACACGGTCACACAAAAGTTCTCCGATCTTTCGACCGTCAAGAACGCGGTGACGTACAACACTACGATGACCCAAGAAAATGAAGTTCAATGCTTCAGAGCATGCGTCGGAATTTTGCCCTTCAGAATTGGTACAGGCGATCGGAATTTCCGATCTGAACTTTTGGGACAGGCCTTTTTCCGACCGAAAAATGAGAACCTGCTCTCAATCTTTTGCTGGTGGGAATTCCGCCAGCAAAAGTCCGATGGAGCGTACACACGGTCGGAATTTCCAACCAAAAGCTCACATCGGACATTTGCTGGCGGAATTTCCGATCGTGTGATCTGCTGTGGTATCTGGGACCTCTAACCCTCACTTCCTTAAAGTGGTTGTAAACCCTTACAAACCACTTTGACCTACAGGTAAGCCTAAATTAAGGCTTACCTGTAGGTCCAAGAAATATCTCCTAAACCTATACGGTTTAGGAGATATTTGCCCGAACACAGGCACCGCTCGCCGTAGACAGTGGCGCGCAGGCGCACTGAGCGTGGCATCGTCAATGATGAAGATGCCGCGCGTGTCGGCTCCCATGCACATGCGCGGGAGTGACTTCATCGCGGCTTCGCCGAATGACAGCAGCGGAGCTGCGAGACCCCATGAGAAGATGGATGTGCCAGACTACAGGGGACAGCGGTGACATCGCTGGCTCCTGTGTCAGGTAAGTGACACATAATGGACTACTATGTGATGCGATGCATAGTAGTCCATTATGCTTTGCCTTTGCAGGGAATGAAAGAGGAAGTAATCCCATCAGGGTTTACTTCCTCTTTAACCGCTCTGCAATACAATTTTAAAAAGACAAAAGTGACTGGTGCCCAATATCCTTTTACGGTCCCCCCATTTTAGCCATGGACTCAGCCTTGGGGTGAAATGCTAGCCCACCCTTGGCCTCTGGAGGTGCTATCCTGCCTTTGGTGTGTCAGAGGGGTGCTCCACAACAATAAAAGAGGTTAAAACCTCCTGCATATACAATGCAACAAAAGCAATAATAGATGCATTCCATCCAATTAAGTGCTGCCTTTTACATCCTTCAAAAAATGCTACAGAGCAGCACCAAGCCACCAATGCCCATGCACAAAGCCCCAAGTCAAATCATCAACTTTACTTACAAAGCTGACTTGTTCATTGCATTACAATGTCAGAAAATGTCAGAAAATGTCCTAAAAGGTCGAGATCCACTTAAATTGCTTATCTGTTCTTTGCCATGCACAGTAGTAAGTGGACAGCAAAAAAAGTGAATGGATGGACACAAGCTAATTCCAGCTTAGCCTTTTCCAAGTATGTTGTAATGCCGTGAACTAATGTGATTTGTGGCTGCAGGAGTATCCAAAATCAGGAACAAAGGGCCTACAAGCTGCAGCTGCTCGCTCTGTTATGTCATTTGTTTGGGAGTCTCTTGGCGCTCAATGAGGTAAAAAAACATTATTAATCATTTCTTTAAAAACTTTTGCGGCCAGAACGTTAAAACTCATACAAGTCTGGCAGGATCTAATTCCAGATACAATAATAAGACTGTCTATGGAGGAGACATCCATGTCCTTCCAATGCATAGATGTTGTCACAAGTCAAGGATGTTTAAAGGGCTGGTAAACCAAAATGTGGCCCCAAACATAGGATGATCAGACACCACCATCTGAACAACTTCACCTCTATCACTCGACTACCTCAAAAGTTTCATTTGAGTAGGAAAATGCAGTGCCGGGACAAGGTCACCCAGCGCCCAGGGCAAAGATGCCAAACTGCGCCCCCTTTACCTTAGGGTTAGGGTCAGGGTGCCCCCTACACCTGCAATAGACCATTGCGCCAGGGGCAGCCTCCCCTCCTGCCCACCCCTTGTCCCGGCCCTGGGAAAAGGTTAGACCCAATGTAAAATTTATATCACTGTCCCTGCTTGGAAGAGACACACTATTAGTACTGATGGCCATAGTTAGTGGGGCAGAAGTATTGGGAAATCTAAACTTTTAGAGCTCTCACCAGAACAAGAGGTGAAGGAAAGTTTTTGAGTAGGGAGAAATGTTCTGGTTCAGGGAATTTTCTCAAATTTTTTGCTGTATCTCCATTAAAGGAAGTGAAGATAAATCTCCTGAGTTGGACACAGACAGCAACAAATAAAGAGTTTTAACTTTTCCCTACTTTAGCCTAAACAAAACACTTTAAGCTCTCCAGAGACACAGAAGAGCAATCTATGGTGAAGGCACAATCCATATGCCCTGTCATCAACTCTGAGAGCCTGTGCCATCATAAAAACTAGAACCCCCACTACATTGCAATTGGAAAAGGTTTTCAAACCCATTCAGGAGAAACAGGCTGGAGAGGTCCAGTTGACTCTTGGTAGTCAATGGTAGAATAAACAAGGTAAATGTCTTCTCTTGTCTACGGTAAACTCAAAACCCTCTCAAAGTGTGCAGAGTTCCTCGGAAAATCACAGCCAGATCCATATGTCTACACCTCCTACTATTCATGCAGCATTCTCCTGCAAGTTTCAGAATAGGGGCAAAGCCTTGACACCCTGGGAAATGGGACAAATGAAGCTGAGCATCATTTAAGCAAGAACAGATGCAAAGTGAGAACAGAAGAGAGGTGAGAAGAAAAGAGAGGCGAGAAGAGGAAAGAAGAGAAGAGAGACGATGAGAGAAGGGAAGAAAAGGGAAGGGAAGAGACAATGATGCTGGGCAGGGCCGGAATAACATAGGGGCTATTGGAGCTGCAGCTCCAGGCCCCTTTCTCAAGATAGGCCCATTTGCCCAAAAAAAAAAAAAAAAAAAAAAAAAAAAAAAGATCGACTTCAAGGATTGTAGCTCGGCAATCAGGAGTCACAGAGACCCCATATTTGGTGGATAGGTAGCTAAAGACCCACCCCAGCACTGGTTAAAATATGGGGCTGCTATCATATATGGTTCCGGAGATACGGGGCTCCTTGTACAGCCTGTCAGAAGTTACATACAGAGCGGCAGTATAAATACAAGCTGGAACACTCTGCAGAGGATGAACTCACAGAGCTTATAATAATTATTTGTATATTACTTATGATAATTAACCCCTCGCCACCCAGGCCCATTCTGAGACTTCTCTCCTACATGTAAAAATCATAATTTTTTTATGCTAGAAAATTACTCAGAACCCTCAAGCATTATATATTGTTTTAGCCGACACCCTATGGAATAAAATGGTGGTTTTTGCAACTTTTTATGTTGGAAAGAAACTGTTTCATTCATAAAAAAAAAACACTAAAGTTATCACGATTTTTTGTTGTGTACTAAGCCATGCTTTACATTTTTTTACAGGTTACATGTTTAGAGTTACAGAGGAGGTCTAGTGCTAGAATTATTGCTCTCGCTCTAATGATCTTGGCGTATGTAACCTGTGTGTATCTGGCTCTGATACTAACCAGTGCCTACCCAGGGACTGACTAGTATCTCTCCCCAGCCTGTCCCCACACACCCTCTCACCTGCTGACCTGTGAATGGGACAATCACTCCCGCAGTGTTATTGTGTTCTGCCAGTGAATACAATGATTAGTGTTGCTAACTATAGCTGGCAGCACTGATTGTTTTGGGGAAAACCTGACAGGCTGGTTGCACTCAAGTTGCTTAATAGGTTGACTTGTGTAAAACCAGCTAGCCCATACATAGATCGACTATGACTAGTCTCTGCTTAATTGGTGTAATTTCAATCCATGTCTGGCCCGCTTAACCACTACGCAGTCCCTAAACATCCTTCCACACACCTCTACATTTTTCCTTCCCAGATTACTTCATCCTCCTCTCCTATATATAGTGCACACTGTCATACTCTCCACACTTCTCTCCTATACATAGTGCCCACTGTCATACTCTCCACACTTCTCTCCTATACATAGTGCCCACTGTCATACTCTCCACACTTCTCTCCTGTACATACTGCTCACTGTCATACCCTCCACACTTCTCTCCTATACATAACGCCCGCTGTCATATCCTACACTCTCCTCACCTGTACATAGTGCCCGCTGTCATACACTTCTCTCCTGTACATAGTGTCCACTGTCGTACCCTTCACACTCCTCTCCTATACAGTGCCCACCAACATACCCTCCATACTCCTCTCCTATACATAGTGCCCACCGCCATACCCTCCATACTCCTCTCCTATACATAGTGCCCACCGCTATACCCCCCATACTCCTCTCCTGTACATACTACTCACTGTCATACCCTCCACACTCCTCTCCTATACATAGTGCCCACTGCCATACCTCCAACACTTCTCTCCTATACATAGTGCCCACTGTCATACCCTCCACTCCTGTACATACTACTAACTTTCATACCCTCCATACTCCTCTCCTATACATAGTGCCCATCGTCTTACCCTCCCTCCACACTCCTCTCCTGTAATTACTGCTTACTGTCCTACTCTCCTGTACATAGTGCCCACTGTGATACCCTCCACACTCTTCTCTTATACATAGTGCCCAATTTCATACCCTCTACACTCCTCTGCTGTGCATACTGCCCACTGTCTTACCCTTCACACTCCTCTCCTGTACATAGTGCCTTCTGCCATACCCTCTGCACTCCTCTCATGTACATAGTGCCCACTGTTAGACCCTCCACATCCCTCTCCCTCACCTGCACATACTTCACACTTTTATACCATCCACACTCCTCCCCTATGCCTCTTACCCACAAAAACTGTTCTTTAAAATTATATGTTAAAATTATATGTTCCTCAATGTTACCAGCTCTAGAATGGGCACATTTGTCAGTTCAACTAAAGGAAATCTCACAGTCCTCATATTTGTTCTGCCCCATTATTAGTACTTATTTTATTTTGTAATTACTATTGTGATGTATAGAGGAACACGGGGGATGTCAGCTACTCTAAATATAGCACTTGTAAAAAAAAGCGTCCCTAA
The DNA here is from genome assembly GCF_037356315.1 of Lithobates pipiens. Taxonomy (NCBI): domain Eukaryota; kingdom Metazoa; phylum Chordata; class Amphibia; order Anura; family Ranidae; genus Lithobates; species Lithobates pipiens. Next base: position 213,631,925 of record NW_027507788.1, read on the forward strand.
AATATATTTGAAATGTTGACAACCATGTACTTAGGCACTGCCCAAGGGCCACAGGGTCAGTAAGGGCCCCATGAGAGGCTCCGGTGATAGTAAAGCGGTAGTAAACTTTTCTAACATTACTACTTTTTAGAGGCCCTGGGGGAGGTTATGCCATAATGTACAAGTGTGCCCAGCATATTAGCACATTAGGGTACACTTACCTGTCAGACCTCCAGTGCTGTGCTGCGATCAGTCTGGCGGGGCCCGGGCACTTCCATCTTTACCCGGTCTTCCTTCTGGGTTCTGTGCCTTCCGTCATTTGCCTTGGCCAGGCTGCGTTGATGTCATTCCCTCTTTCTCCCATCCCCCCCTTTCTCTCTCATCCTCCCTCCCTTACCCCTCACACCTCTTTCATCCCCTTTCTCTCTCTCTTCCTCCCTCTCTTTAATTTAATTTGTTATAACAAAAAATAGTTAGCATTTTTATTTATTTATTGTTTATAAAAGGCCCCATCAAAATCCTCAGCACCAGGCCCACGATGTTCTTAATCTGGCCCTGATGCTGGGCATCATTTAAAGCGGGAGTAATCCCAGTTTCAAAAAACACTTACATTCCCGTCATGCCGGAAATGTTAACTTTCACATTGGTTGTCCTCTTAACCAAACTTTCAAACCATCCAATGACTGATTTCATAACTGATCACATGTGCAGCATTATGGCAGTTGAAGAATCATTAGCCCTTGTACACACGGTCGGAGAATCTGTCGGAATGCGTCTGATCGGACCGTGTCGTCAGATAATCCGACTGTGTGTGGTATGCATCGGACTGATTCCGTCCGAATCTCCGTCCGACCCAATTTTCCAACATGTTGGAAATATTTCCCGACCAACTGGGCCGGACGGACCTAATCCGATCATGTGTAGAGCATTTTCATCGGACCAAGTGCCACGCATGCTCAGATCAAATTCCTACATCAAAGCTATTGGCTACTAGCCTGAATGTAGTCCCGTTGTAACGAAATTACGTCATCACGTTCTGAAAGATCAGATTTTTCGCCACCTTGGCCCGACCGTGTGTATGCAACAGTTTCGGACACAATCCGTCGGACTAAATCTGAAGGGCAAAATCCGACGGATTTGGTTGGCAAAATCTCTGACCGTGTGTACAGGGGCCTAGAGGCCAAGATGGCAGCTTCCTTGACTGAAAACGATAGAAGGGTTTACTTCCACTTTAAGGGGAGAGAAGAGACAAGAAGCTGGAAGAGATGAGAAGCAAAGCTTGAAGAGATGCTTGAAGAGAAACTGGAATAGAAGAGAAGCTGGAGGAGAAGCTATAAGAGAAGAGAATCTAGATGGGAAACTGGAAGAGAAAAGAAGCTGGTAGAGAAAAGAAGCAAAGTGAGGGAGGATAGGGCAAACGAAGCAAAGAAAATAGATGCTTGAAGAGAAACTGGAAGAGAAACTGGAAGAGAAGAGAAGCAAAGTGAGGATGGATGAGGGAAGAGGAGAGAAAAGAAGCAGGAAGAAAAGAGAAACAATGATGCTGGGAATCATTCAAGCTAGAAGAGGAGATGAGGAGCTGGAAGAGAAGAGACGCAGAGCTTGAAGAGAAGCTGGAAGAGAAGAGAAGCTGGAGGGAAAACTGGAAGAGAAGTGGGAAGAGAAGGAAAGTTAGAAGACAAGAGAAGCTATGAAAAAAGAGAAGCATAGTGAGGGTAGATGAGGCACAAGGAGTAAAGAGGAGCCTGAAGGGAAGAGAAGTGAAGAAATGATATATGAGGCCCAAGAAGAGATGAAAAGAGATGCTCAAAGAGAAGCTGGAAGAGAATGGAATATATAAGAGAATGGCAGCGAGGATAGATGAGGCACGAGATGAGAGAAAAGAAGAATGAATAGAAGAATAGGTTTTTTAACTCATTCATGAGCAATAGGCTGGTGAGGTAAATTTGACTGTAGGTAGTCAACTGTGGCCAAATAAATGTATTTTCTCACCCATGGGTAACGAAAAAAATTCTCCAAGCACTGCTGAGTTCTCCAAAAAGCCAGAGCTGTCTGTCCACGCCTCCTACTATTCATACAGTATATGCCCGCAAGTCCAGGGCAGGGGCAAAGCCTTGTCACCCTGGCCTCACAGGGAGCAGGATGAATGATGCAGGGCAGAAACTAAAAAAAAAAAAAAAAAAAAAAAAGAGAGAGAGAGAGAAACAAAGTAGAAAGAGAAGTAAAACGAGAAGAAAAGCTGAAAGAGAAGAGATGCTGGAAAAGAAGAGAAGTTGGAAAAGAAGAGAAGCTGGAACAGAAGAGAAGCTGGAAAGGAAGAGAATATGGAGGAGAGGAGAAGTTGGAGAAGAGAAGCTGGAAGAAAAGAGAAGTTGGAGGAGAAGAGAAGCTGGAAGGAAAGATAAGCTGGAAGAAAAGAGAAGCTGGAAGGAAAGATAAGCTGGAAGGGAAGAGAAGCTGGAAGGGAAGAGAAGCTGGAAAGGAAGAGAAGCTGGAAAGGAAGAGAAGCTGGAAAGGAAGAGAAGCTGGAAAGGAAGAGAAGCTGGAGGATAGGAGAAGTTGGAGAAGAGAAGCTGGAAGAAAAGAGAAGTTGGAGGAGAAGATAAGCTGGAAGGGAAGATAAACTGGAAGAGAAGATAAACAGGAAGGGAAGATAAATGGGAAGGGAAGATAAGCTGGAAGGGAAGATAAATGGGAAGGGAAGAGAATCTGGAAAAGAAGAGTGGCTGGAAGAGAAGAGAAGCTGGAGGATAAGAGAAGCTGGAAGAGAAGAGACGCTGCAAAGAAGAGAAGCTGGAGGAGAGGAGAAGTTGGAGAAGAGAAGCTGGAAGAAAAGAGAAGTTGGAGGAGAATAGAAGCTGGAAAAGAAGAGAAGCTGGAAGGGAAGAGAATCTGGAAAAGAAGAGAAGCTGGAAGGGAAGAGAATCTGGAAAAGAAGAGAAGCTGGAAGGGAAGAGAATCTGGAAAAGAAGAGAAGCTGGAAGGGAAGAGAAGCTGAAGGTGAAGAGAAGTTGGAGAAGGGAAGCTGGAAGAAAAGAGAAGCTGGAAGGGAAGAGAAGCTGAAAAAGAGAAGTGAGAAGAGAAGAGTGAAGAGAAGTCACACTGCTGAATCAGTGAGTCTTCAGTACACATCACCAAAGATCGGGTGAGTACAGCAGGTGGAGCTGCCTTTTTATTTTATCACATTCTGGATGCTGGAATTTAACAAATATACTTAATAGATTTCCCTGCTCTTTGCAGATTATGCATCTTCCAGCACCTTACTCAAGGTCTAAACACAGAATAAACAAGCGTTATCAGAACCCATTTTTACCCTCAGTACAGGTTTCATAATGTAATCTAATCCCAAAGCAGCTCATTGCTGCCCCTTATGTGATTTTTTTTTTTTTATTGATTCTTTTTAAAGACTACAATGTCTATCTACAGCCTTTCTCTCATCTCCTTTGTAATTGGGTTACAATGTTTTACCATCTGTGACAAGGGTATAGTTCTAAAACCTTAACATTCCTTGCATCAATGTTATCCTATAGAAAAATAAATATTGGTAGCCTAACCTGTTGACTGACCCCCCCCCCCCCCCCCCCCCTTACCTGTCCACCAGGTTTGTGCCAAGCCTACAAGCACATAACTACCCGCTGTGGTGACCACTTGGTCAATGGCTGCAAAGACTCACATAATTTTCATGGATTTAATAATTGTTAGTGAATCTTGTAAACAAGCCGGGAGAAACAATCCATCCAGAGCAAAGAGCTCCTTCGTAGGCCATTAAATTAATTTAATATTCTGCACAGCCTTTGTGTAGCCAGTGATGAATTCTTGCCATTCCCTCTAAGTCTCAGGAACAGCGGGTGTAAATTTCAGTTGTATAATCTCCTCCGTGATTGACTGGGTTCATAATAGGAGCAGAGTGTCGAGTACCGCTACTTTGCTTTTACTAATAGCCAAATATACTTTTAGTAGGAGTGTAAAGAGTTTCAAAATTAGGAAAATCAGAAACGGAGAGGGAGGAAACGTACAGATCATTTGGTCAGTACTAAAAATAAAGAGATTTCATGGAAAATTTTAGGAATGTCCATTATAATCATTAATGTGCATAGTAAACTATCTAGTGTTTGATAAATTTGATACAATTACTATATATTGCATGCACTGGGTAAAGTATTACCCTGGATTCACACTTGGGTAGGAGTGCGTTTAGGTGGTTTTGGATTTTTTTTTGGTGCAACCCTAGATTCTTTAATATGTCTAAGCAAACAAAGAACTATAACAATACAGGTTATGGTGAGAAGGGGCTAAAGGTCTCCAAACTTTCTAAACAAAGCGCCAGTTTACTTTCCTTCAGACTTTATGGGGACCGGACCAGGACCACCAGAATTAGAAAATGTCCCAGCATTAGTGGGAGTAAATAATGCCTAATGCTTAAAACATTTCAGAGGCTCTTTCACTTATGTCCCACCAAAATATCTGAGCCCTTGTGCACACGGTCGGACATTCTGACAACCAAATTCGTTGGATTTTGTCCGACGGATTTTGGCCGAAACTGTTGCATACACACGGTCGGACAAAGTTGTCGGAAAATCCGATTGTACATAATGTGATGACGTTATTTCGTTACGACGGGACTATGTTCAGGCTAGTAGCCAATAGCTTTGGTCTAGGAATTTGATCTAAGCATGAGTAGCACTTTGTCCATCGGAGTAGGCTACACATGATCGGAGTATGTCCGATCGGAGCATTTTGTCGGAAAATTTTACGGACAAGTTGGAAAACTTGGTCCGTCGGATACTCCGACGGAAACAGTCCGATGGAGACCACACACAGTTGGATTATCCCACAAAACGGTCCAATAGGACACATTCCGTTGGAATCTCCGACCGTGTGTACAAGGGCTAACAGATGTTTGAGGTGCGGTACTTGTACTGTTTAAGATACTTGGCTGCACTGGACTCTCAATTTGCAGTTGCGAAAGGTTTACCGCAGGAGCGTTTTGCAACTGGTTTGAGGCCAGTGATACAAAACGGTGTTGAAGTCCACAAACGTTGGTAAAGACATGGGCTAAACAACACTGGACACTAGTAAGGAGACATAGCCAAGGGAATAGAAACAAATAGAAAGATAGCTCCAGTCTTCTAGTAGGAGTTAGTGTAGTTGTTGGCCGTTTTAAAAGCAGCTAAGTAGCTTGAAATGACTCTGTGAGAGCAGTCACTGTCTGTTATGAAGGGCCAAATGATATTCTTCTTCTAAGTCGATTTTAGGCCCTTGTGAGCAGTCACAGGTACTTCAGTGGATGAGCAGGGAGACTGTCTTGAATTGTTCCCTGGCACCTCCTGCTCTCTCCAGTACGGAAGACTTCTCCAAAGATGCTCCACACAAGCAGCCATCTTCCTGTTCTGCTCCCTCTGGATATAGATACCTTGGAGCAGAGAGGTTGAATGTCCCTGAGCCTTTAGCACATGCTCCTAGATGGGGCAATGGCTCAGAGTGAAAGACCCTCCTCACAGTGGCATCCTCACCAGCAGAAGGCCCAGGACAGAGGACCCATTGTCAAGGCCTGGATCTGAACACTGAACCTCTGCTGTGTCTGGCAGTAGCTCTTCTTGCTGTGCCAGCTGGGATGCTGGGCAGCTCCCTACCTGAGTGCTTGGACAACCTTATGTCTTGTTTCTCTTGAACATTGAACCCTTTGCTCCTCCCTATTTTAGCCAAACCTTTGCACTTCCCGTTTGCCAGACTTTTGTGCTCCCTCCAGCCAATATCTCGCTCTTGTCACTCCTGCTGCTGTCCATATCTTCACTACTAGTCTTTACCAACCTTTTGGTTTGTTCTTTGACTATGCTTCTGCTTGATCCCAACCTGCAACCAATTGTTACCAACCTTTGGCTTGTTTACTTCCTACGCTTCTGTTGGATCCCTACCTGCTATATCTGCTACTGTACCCCGGCTTGATCACCTTCTGGTGGGGCGATCCTAAGGAATGTGACCTGGAATTAAACATGCAGCAAAACTCTACTGCGTCATCAGGAGCTCTCATGAACACGGGTTAGACCCCGCACCTCAGGTAAGCCTACGTCATCCACGTCAGCTGACAGCGTGTGCAGAAAACAAAAGCTGATCACCGGCTTTTGTCAGAGGGACAAGAGAGTGAGACATCACCCAAGTATCTGTGCCCACCAGTGCCACCTGCCAGTGCCCACCAGTGCCACCTGCTAGTGCATACCAGTGCCACCTACCAATGCCCACCTGTGCTATCAGTGCCCACCTGTGCCACCTATCAATGCCCATCAGTGCCTCATCATCAGTGACACCTATCAGTGCTGCCTATCAGTGTCACCTAGCAGTGCCCATCAGTGCCACCTATTAGTGCCCTTCATTGCTACCTATCAATGCCCTTCAGTGCCACCTATCAATGTCCTTCAGTGGCCACCAGTGTCGCCTCATCAGTGCCCACCAGTGCTACCTATCAGTGAAACCTATCAATGCCCAACTGTGTCACCTATCAATGCCCATCAGTGCTTCCAGTCAGTGCCTCATCATCAGTGAAACCTATCAGTGCTGCCTATCAGTGTCACCTAGCAGTGCTCATCAGTGCCACCCATCAGTGTCCTTCAGTGCCACCTAGCAATGCCCTTCAGTGGCCACCAGTGCCTCCTCATCAGTGCCCACCAGCGCTACCTATCAGTGCCCATCAGTGCAGCCTCATCAGCGCACATCAATGAAGGAGAAAAATTATCTGTTTTAAAAAATTTCTAGAAAACGATAAAACTGTTTTGTTTAGTTTTTTTTCAACATTTTTGGTAATTTTTCCTTTTTTTAACAAAGAATAAAAAAACCCAGCAGTGATTAAATACCACCAAAAGAAAGCTTTATTTGTGGGGGAAAAAAAACATAAAAATAAAATTTTGGGTACAGTGTTGTATGAGCGGACAATTATCATTCAAAGAGTGGCAGCGATGAAAGCTGAAAATTGAAAATTGGTCTAGCCAGGAAAGGGGTTTTAAGTGGCGAGTATAAAAAACGGTAAAAAAAAAAGAATTTTGAGAATTCAAAAAGCAGCAGGTAAAAATGATCAATGTTCTTAGCTTAGGCGAAAAGGACCAAACACAAAAAAATATAAATCAAGCCCACATGGATAACTGCCTCGCTGCAAAAACAACACAAACAAGAGAAACTCCAGCTTAAAGCAGGCTCCCTATTCTCTCCTCCGACTTAAAAATGGCTGCGGCCTCGTAGTTCACAGACAACGGCAAGACAAACCTCCCACCTTTTTGAGATGGGAAAGAGGGACACCCTTAAGGCTGGGTTCACACTGCAGGCCGGGTCGTCTCACAGCGGGGGTCCGGTGTGTCCCTGTTCACCGTTCCAGTTCCGAATTTTAGCCCAAATTTTTGTAAACATTTTCTTCTATCTTTTCATGTGACAACACTGAAGAAATGACACTTGTCTACAATGTAAAGTAGTGAGTGTACAGCTTGTATAACGGTGTAAATTTGCTGTCCCCTCAAAATAACTCAACACACAGCCATTAATGTCTAAACCGCTGGCAACAAAAGTGAGTACACCCCCTAAGTGAAAATGTCCAAATTGGGTCCAAAGTGTCAATATTTTGTGTGGCCACCATTATTTTCCAGCACTGCCTTAACCCTCTTAGGCATGGAGGTCACCAGAGCTTCACAGGTTGTCACCGGAGTCCTCTTCCACTCCTCCATGATGGCATCACAGAGCTGGTGGATGTTGGAGACCTTGCGCTCCTCCACCTTCTGTTTGAAGATGCCCCACAGATGATCAATAGGGTTTAGTTCTGGAGACATGCTTGGCCAGTCCATCACCTTTATCCTCAGCTTCTTCAGCAAGGCAGTGGTCGTCTTGGAGGTGTGTTTGGGGTGGTTATCATGTTGGAATCATGTTGGAATACCCAGTCCCTTCGGAGACTGGGCCGCCCGGCTGATGGCTCGCCGGGCGGCCCAGTCTCTGAAGGGAGGGCATCATGCTCTGCTTCAGTATGTCACAGTACATGTTGGCATTCATGGTTCCCTCAATGATCTGTAGCCCCCCAGTGTCGGCAGCACTCATGCAGCCCCAGACAATGACACTCCCACCACCATGCTTGACTGTAGACAAGACAACTTCCTGAGTGTCTCCGAGTGGTCTCCTAGCATTTAATACGAACATAGTGACGTACTACGTGCTCTTTAGCGCCACTCTTTGCGCTCCTTCTGCTAATTTCGTGTTAGTAGAAGTTTGTTGAGTGTTGATTCGCGATTTTCTTTTCGCGTTTTTCATTTCGTGCTTTTCAGTTCGTCAACCAGACATGTTGCGGAATCAGAGGAGATAATGTGTTATTTTTTATTGGCCTTGGAGTTATTGCTTTGATATCATTTTTTTGGTTGAATAATGATTTGATTTGTTATTATTTTCTATATTTTTGGATGCATAGAATGCACTTTTTGGTTAAGTTCTATTGGCAGATAGCATGTCTAATTTTATTTGTTTTCTTTTTTTAATGCACAATAAAAAAATAGTGTAGAATAATACTTGGCTGTGTGTTTTACTTCATATTACAATTTGGAAGTAGGCAGTTACATTTAAAAAAATACAATGTAAAATTGACAAGGGACACCAACATAGTTGTATCTTTGATTTTATAAACTCCGGGATAACGGTGTTGTGGTAACTTGCACAAAGAAAAAAAAAAAAGAAAAAAAAATAATAATAATATGATTCTTGATATCACTCGAAAAAAAAAAGCCTTTGAAAATTAGTTTGCAATAACTCCATCAGTATCACCAGCAAAGCAGCTTCATTATTATCCCATTAAAGAAGAAGAGAATTGTGCGCTGCATTTCCAGATTTCATAATTTGCCGTGTCACGAATGTTAATTCTCCATTACGAACGCTAGTTTACAAGACCGACCGCTTCCGGCTCCTCCTTGCTTCTGAGCATGCCTGTTTGTACTTTGGACTTTTGTCCGACGGACTTGTGTACACACACTTGGAAAAATCCGACAACAGACATTTGTCCGCGGAAAATTCATCCAACATTTATCAGTTGAAAATCCGCCAACAATTGTCCGATGGAGCGTACAAACGGTCGTATTTACCGCCAACAGCCTGTCATCGAACATTTCCCGCCGGAAAGTCCGATCACGTGTACGCGGCTTTACACTGACACGCGTTTTTGTAAAACAACATCGCAGATGACTGTCTGAGAAAGAACTTCAACCACAGAGCCGACAACGCAGGTGTGACCCGCAACAGGCAGGCTTTTATCCGAACAATAAATTCCTGTAATTGGTGACGATGGACGGGTACAGATATGCAATTAACCGAGACGTTTTGGCACAGGTTTTGGCACAGCTTAATTGACCATAATCTCTCGTCGCGGCTCTCAGAAAAGGCTTGGCGTCCCCCCCCCCCCCCCCGAAACGCGTGCAAAGAAACTTTTTTCTTCATGTCGATGGAATTACGATACAGAAGAACGTTTCTTGATACCTCGGCAGATCCACAGATAAAAAAAAACAGTCCGTTCTTGGACGGCGCTCAACGAGACAGATGCTACTGACAGCGAACGGCGCTGTGAAGGAATGACATCTGTCGCCGGAGTGCCTGCCAAAGCACGGCCTGACAGCGGCCCCAGCAGGTTGCGACTCGTTCGGGAGCTCAGGGAGTCGTGTCGTAATGACAGCAACAAAGCCGCGCAGAGGAAAATTTAATGTGATGATTTCATAAGCTGGCTTGCCAGCGCAATTAGAAAGAGATGTGTTCCTATTTCTGTACGCTTGGCTGGCTGATCGCTCGCCGGGCGGCCTTGGCAGGTAACCATTCTGGGGGGGGAACGATCGAGGGCACTAGAGGGCGCCAGCATCTGCTAGGAAACACTGCAAGTTATCGAGATTCAGGTGCCAAAGGCATGGGGATTGATTACTAAAACTGGAGAGTGAAAAATCTTGCGCGCCTGTGCACGAGAGCCAATCAGCTTCTTCATTTAACCGCTTGCCGACCGCCGCACACAGATGTATGTCGGCAGGATGGCACAAGCAGGCAAATGGAGGTACAGGTACGTCCCTTTAAATTTGCTGCCTTTCGGGCGCAGGCCCGCCGCGGTCCCGGCTACTCGATGTTCTCTGGCGGCCCGCGACTGCGGTGTGGAGAGGTAGAAAGGGGAGATTCCTATATAAACAAGGCATTTCCCCGCTCTGTCTAGTGATATGACAGAGATCCACTTCTCCCCATCATGGGGAGCGGTGATCGCTGTCATGTCCAAGGTAGCCCCTCCCCCCCACAGTTAGAATCACTCCCTAGGACACACTTAACCCCTTGATCCTAGTGTTTAACCCCTTCTCTGCCAGCGTCATTTACATAGTTATGCCCCTTACACACGGTCAGATTTTCCGACGGAAAACGTGCGATCGGATCCAGCCGCGTGTGGCCTCCATCAGACTTTTTCCGTCGGATTTTCCGACACACAAAGTTTGAGAACAGGATCTAAAATTTTCCAACCACAAAATCCGATCGTGTGTAGACAATTCCGACGGACAAAGTGCCGCGCATGCTCAGAATAGACTAAGAGACATAAGCTATTGGCTACTGGCCCGTTTATAGTCCCGACGTACGCGTTTGACGTCACCTTGTTCAGAACGATCAGATTTTCCGACAACTTTGTGCGACCGTGTGTATGCAACACAAGTTTCGGCCAAAATCCGTTGGGCCAGTCCATCACTTTTACCATCAGCTTCTTTAGCAAGGCAGTGGTGGTCTTGGAGGTGTGTTTGGGATCGTTATCATGTTGGAATACTGCCCTGCGGCCCAGTCTCTGAAGGGAAGGGATCATGCTCTGCTTCAGTATGTCACAGTACATGTTGGCATTCATGTTTCCCTCAATGATCTGGGGCATAATCAGTGCATTTTTATAGCACTGATCACTGTATAAATGGCAATGGTCCCAAAATAGTGTCAAAATTGTCCGATGTGTCCGCCGTAATGTCGCAGTCACGATAAAAATCGCAGATCGCCGCCATTACTAATAAAAAAAATGTTTTATAAAAATGCCATAAAAACTATCCCCTATTTTGTAGACGCTATAACTTTTGCGCAAACCAATCAATATACGCTGATTGCGATTTTTTTTTCACCAAAAATATGTAGAAGAATATGTATCGGCCTAAACTGAGGAAAAAAATTGTTTTTTTTAATATTTTTGGGGGGGATATTTATTATAGCAAAAAATAAAAAATATTGTGTTTTTTGCAAAACTGTCGCTCTTTTTTTTGTTTATAGCGCAAAAAAAAGAAAAACGCAGAGGTGATCAAATACCACCAAAAGAAAGTTCTATTTGTGGGGAAAAAAAGGACGTAAATTTTGTTTGGGTACAGTGTCGCACGGCCGCGCAATTGTCAGTTAAAGCGGCGCAGTGCCGAATCGCAAAAAAAAAAAACTGTCCGGTCATTAAGGGGTCAAATCCTCCTGGGGCTGAAGTGGTTAAAGTGGATGTAAACCCTTACAAACCACTTTGACCAACAGGTAAGCCTAGATTAAGGCTTACCTGTAGGTCCAAGAAATATCTCCTAAACCTACACGGTTTAGGAGATATTTGCCAAAATACAGGCACCGCTGTCTACGGCACATGCGCCGTAGACAGCGGTGCGCAGGCGCACTGAGCGCGCCGCGGTCACTGGCGATGTGCCGCGAGTGGCGGATCCCATACGCATGCGCGGGAGTGACATCATCGTGGCTTCGCCGAATGACAGCGGCGGAGCAGCGAGACCCACCGAGAAGATGGATGTGCCGGACTACAGGGGGCAGCGGTGACTTCGCTGGCTCCTGTGTCAGGTAAGTGTGCGATGCATAGTAGTCCATTATGCTTTACCTTTGCAGGGAATGAAAGAGGAAGTAAACCCATCAGGGTTTACTTCCTCTTTAAGAGTTGCTGCTCCATAGTGCGGTTGGCGACTTGGAAAAAAATCCAAGCAGAGGCTGTCAGCGGGCTTCCCTGCTGAGAGCTGATATTTAAACAAAAGAATGCAGGCAATGAAAAATTCAGAAAGAAAATGCCTGGTGGGTCCCCCCCCCCCCCAATCTATACCAGGCCCCTTCAGGTTTGCTATGGATTTTTAGGGTCAACAAAATTAAAACAAAAAAAAATAAAAATTGCGTGGGGCCCCCCAAAATCTATACCAGACACTTATCCAAGCATGCAGCCCGGCAGGCCAGGAAAGGGGGGGGGCAAGCGAGTGCCCCCACCCCTTATGAACCCTACCAGGCCACCTACCCTCAACATATGCCCCCCCTGCCCTATGGATGGGGGGCACTCTGCTTTTTTTTTCTGAACTTTGCACTGCCGGTGTTCTGCCATATAGCGTCCAGCCATCGGATAGTGTCCGCCCCGTACAGCGCAGGTGCAGCGCTTGCGCAGTACGGAGCAGAAGGAGATTTGGAAAATCTCCGAAGATGAACGGCGCCTGCGCCGGGAGTCGAGGTGGTAGCCCCACCATCCAAGTGGACATAGGGCTACAGATATTAGAGGGCCCCTTGCGGGCTCGTTTCGCTCGCCACGCTTCGGGCACGGCCTCGCTTCGCTCGCCACTCTTCGGGCACCGGCCTCGCTGCGCTCGGCTCTTTTTATTCCAACTCCATGTCCACTTAGATGGTGGGGCTAGAACCTGGACTCACGGCGCAGGCGCCGTTCATCTTCGGCTATTTTTGGAATCTGTGTGTGCTGTGTACTGCGCATGCGCAGTACACAGCGGACACTATCCGATGGGGGGACACTATGTGATAGTCCAGCTGCATTATTTTGTTTACATTTCAGCTCTCAGCAGGAAGCCCGCTGACAGCTGATAAGTCATCGGTTGTTAAGGACGCGGCAGCCTGCCCCTTAACAACCAGCCATTCTTCGCACAGAATTCGAATCGGTCGACAACCGATCCAAATTCGAATCATTACGAAAATTTGGAATTTGTTAGAAAATTAATAAACGAAACGGAATTAAGCGAAACAAAACAAAACGAATTCCGAAAAGGCGTCAACGAAACAAGAGAAGTAACGTAACAAATCTATCCGAAACTAAACACATTTTTTTCTGTTCTGCACAGGTCTGTAAAGAATAGAGTCGATCAGGAAAATACAGCATTATGGCCACTAGTTGGAGCTGATGACCTCAGACCGACCAACAACTAGAGGCAAGCTCCCTCCTTTCAATGTTTTCCCCAGCAGCGGGCAGTACTACCAAAAATCCCCTGAAAACCTGACCAGCAGCCAGTAAACCCTTCCTGGAGACACCAGCTCAGCAGGGCAACAATAACCAAACAGTCAATACAGTCATAACATAATAGAAAAACAGAAAGCACGTGACATAATGACCTTTTTTGGAAGCACCTGAAGCAAATGGGACACAAGCATGCCACGTTTGGCATGTTATTTTCTTTTGGGGGGGCGGGGGAGCGGATACCCTCTTTTTAGAGGAACCCAGCTCCCACTTCCTCCCGGGGCTCCGCTGCACCGGAACGAAGTTCACCTCTCCTTCCTCCCTCCCTGCAATCTTCTGGGACATGTCACAGGTCCCAGAAGATTTCCCGGCCAAGCACAGTGTGCAGCGTGGCTTGCGCATGCGCAGTGCGTGCCCAGCTGTTCGCCCACAGGACCGTGGGACGGGTAAGTGTTCGATTATTAAAAGTCAGCAGCTACACTTTATGTAGCTACTGATTTTTATATGGGTGGAACTCCACTTTAAGTAGAGATGCCAATTACATTCCCTGACACAGATGACCACTAGAGGGCGCATTACGAACTGTATGTCTAATGCACTGTACACGCGGTCGGACTTTCAGACGGAAAATGTGCTTCCGGACTGTGTTGTCGGAAATTCCAATCGTGTGGGGGGCTCCATCTGACTTTTTCCATCGGAATTTCCGACACACAAAGTTTGAGATCTGGATCTAAAATTTTCCGACAACAAAATCCGATCGTTTTAAATTCCGATCGTGTGAAGACAATTCCGACGCACAAAGTGCCACGCATTGCTCAGAATAAATTACGAGACCAAAGCTATTGGCCTCTTTATAGCACCGTCGTACGTGTTGTACGCCACCTCGTTCTGAACGATCGGATTTTCCAACGACTTTGTGTGACCGTGTGTATGCAAGACAAGTTTGGACGAAAATCTGACGGATTTTGACGTCAGAATGTCTAACCGTGTGTATGGGGCATTATACAAGATGAAGCAAAAATCAAGTAAACAAGTACAATTTAGAATAAAATCTCAAAATGTGCTTTTAAAGGGGTTGTAAAGGCAGAAGGTTTTTCTTTTTTACCTTAATGCATTCTATGTATTAAGATAAAAAAAAACTTCTGTGTGTAGCAGCCTCCCCAGCACCCCCCTTAATACTTACCTGAGCCTCATCTCTGTCCAGCGATGTCCACTAGTCCCTCTCCTCCTGTATGGCCTCAGACACAGCACCGGCGCCACTGGCTCCCACGGCTGTCAATCAAAGTCAGTTAGCCAATCAGGAGAGGGGGGGCGGCAGGGCCAAAAGGCTTGGGTGCCTCCATAAGCAAGCTGCTTGCTGTGGGGGGGCACTCGTCAGGAGAGAGGGGGCCAGGAGCAGCAAAGGAGGACCCAAGAAGAGGAGGATCCAGGCTCCTCTGTGCAAAACCAACTGCACAGAGGAGGCAAGTATAACATGTTTGTTATTTTTGTTTAAAAAAAAAAAAAAAAAACGAGATTCTACAATCACTTTAATGAAAATGGACTACAACTCTCCTTTAAAGTGGTTGTAAACCCATTACAACAACTTTATGCTACAGGTAAGCCTATAAACCTACACGGTTTAGGAGATATCCCCTGTCCCCTGCATGCGCCGATGGCATCGGCACATGCGCACTGGGGCAAACTGAAGCAATGGCACGTACGTGCCGTTGCTTCAGTCTGTGTGCCATTACCGGCGGCTTCCGTGTGCATGCGCCCAGAGTGACGTCATCGCGTCTCTGGGCCAATCACAGCACCGGAGCCGCAATCTGCTATCAGCCTCTTGTAGTCTCTGAAGGCTGGAGAATGAGAGGAAGAAGCAACACGAGAAACCAATAAGTTCATGGTCTGACATGAAGCATGCTGACAGGAGGAAAGACTCGAGTGACAGAGTGATGAGCTTATCATTGTGCTGCCTTCTTCTTTCACTATCCAGTCACAGGCTGGTCATGGGGGGGCAGGTCCAGAACAAAGTGAGTCGGGGCATCTAGTGGCAGAAAAGTACTGCACTGGTTGGGGGCTCGTCCGGGACAACCTGGTTGAATAATGCTGGCCATCAGACTGAGGACATCTAGTGGAAGAAAGTAAGTACTGCAGGGTAAATCTCTAGATCGAAGGTGGACATTGCAGCAAAGGGGCTTAATGGGCTATTCATTTTTATTTGTAACTTTCGGTTGGAAATGTTCAGTCAAAGGATCACCCTTTATTCAGATGCAGCACATTTTTTTCCACAGCTCCAGATCCACTCAGCGACGACAAGCTGCAGCAAAGGGCTAACCGCGCGCTAGTAAATGTTCATATTTCTGCTCATGTACTTGGCGATTAAATGCACAATAAAAAGTATTTTTATTTTCACAGAAACAATCATCATTTTTTTTTTAATATCATCGCAGAGCTATGTGGCCTATTTATTTACAGCCGTGCTTAGTGGAACCCTTTAAATTTTTATAGAAGAGGCTCATTGGAACGGTACTTAAAATGTAAAGGTTTTACAAGCGGGACTTGTACGCGTTCCAAGCCAGCCAGGGGAAAAAAAAAAAAAAAAAAGCGCAGATCGCTGCCAAAGGGATAAACGGCAATGATAACCCCCCGAAATGGAACGCTGGATGGAGATTACTTACTGATGCAGGATCTGCTGTCCGCATGGAGGCGGAAGCCCGCTTTACACTCGCAGTGATACGACCCTGGAGTGTTGACACAGCGCTGCTGGCAACCGCCGTTATGGACCTGGCACTCGTCGACATCTAGGACAGAGAAAGAGAAAAAAAAAAAGGGGAAATTAACAGCTGGACCATAACCATTTCACCATTGTTGGACAAAAAAAAATAAAAAAATGGTAATAATCTTTTCAAATATTATTGTCTGAAAATAAAAGGCGAATGTAGCGAGGCCGCCGGGCGAAATTCTCATGTAAATATCCTCAATAGGGACCATTAAAAAGGAACCGAAAGCACTACTTATTTTTGTTCTGCAGAAAGTATCATATAAAGAAAATGGCTTTACCGAGTCAAAGACAAATTCCCTTCATTGCTGAATTGCTGCGGTTTTGGAGGCCTAAAGTGTGTGTGCGTAACCCTAAAATCGCTTTTCCAGGACGTTTGCCATCTTGCTTCACTATGTAGCACCCTCCTAGAGTAGTACTAGTGGTAAGGTAAATTATTAAGGTAAATTTAGTCAATTCTTCTGTAATCAGTGGAGCGAGGATTGATTGTTTAGGCCTGCTCAGTGTGAAGGCAGGTGCAGTCTACTTTCCGAAATGCAGGTGGCGCTCTTTCGCAGCAGCACTGCAGTTGGAGAGGAAGTCAAAAGGAATATAGTTCCTCTGTGGTTTCCTGGGTGGATCACTAGGAAAGCTATCCAATTGGATGCTGCCACCCCATGTGACTCTAGCAGCCATCTTGGGTCTGGCAGAGCCTTATTTAAGGCCCTTGAGTGATTGGAGAGGAGCGCCAGATGTCCAAAAAACGGCCATTCTCCAAGAAATACAGCAATGGTGAAGGGGGAGGCGTTGGCTCTAATTGTTTACTTTAATCTCCAATGAATAACTGTAAAATTTATCAAGTGAGACCTTCTTCTTTTTTGTACATCGGGCGCTCCTCTACAACCACCTAAGTGTTCACTGCAGTAACACCTCCTTTGTCATTATCAGAAAGGCAGCAGCCTTAGACCCCAATGGAGTCTATCACCTAAAATTAGGATACATCCCATTAGAAGCAATTCCTTCTATACCTTCCAAACAGTAATTTGCGGCTAGGCAGCCTCGAGCGGCACCAGCACTGTCTACCACTCAAACCTGACGTTTAAGGCCCTGACCCCCAGGTTTGTCGCACATTTTGAGAGTGGGTAGAGTAGGGATAGGTACCCCGCCTTATAGGGATAGAACTACGGGCAGGAAAAGGTTCCTGATGAAAAAGGAAAGCGTAGGGCTCTCAACCTCTCTGGACATCTTCCTGCCCTCTCAACAGGTGCTGTCAGCTCGGCTGAAACCTGCTCTCTACACACTTTTGGAACTGTGAGTGTTCCCGGTAAGGGTTTCTTCCCACCGAGTTATTTGTGAATGGCCTTTGCATTACTTTAATGCAAGTTCTTTCATTGCACTGGGACTGTTTGTGAGTTATTGCTGCTGCACAGCAGTGTACTCCACCTACAAGTGTCTCAGATTACTTCCCCCCTCTATTTTAGAGAATTATAGAAGAAAAGAGCAGGCAGCCTGAATATTTATGGAACTCCAGCCACTTCCTGGGGAGGTGTGCCCAGAAGGTGGTGGAAGAGCTCATAAATAGCCTGTGGGTTGAGGAAGGGGCGCAGAGTTCCTGGGTCCGATCCTGCTGGAGGAGACCCCTGTGCTGGGGCAGGATTTCCGAAGGTGCCACCTAGAAGACATTAAGATCCCAACTGAGGCTTCAACTGGGGGAGGCATCTACACAAAAGTTTAGTTTTGGAATCAGTGTGGGTCTGGAGAAGCTCACTGGATGGTACAAGGAGGAAGTTGAGGAGAAAGGTGTCCAGCTGTCCTATGGTGGTGTGAGTTTGTGTCTCCCTCACTGGAGAGTGCCCAGTGGATATCGGAAGGAGGCAACCGATGATCTTGTGGCCATGTGAGTAAATGACCCCAGTGCTGGAAGTTAGTGGCTGTGGGCAGTCTTTGGTCCTTTGGGAAAACTCCTAGTCACCTATCAGCATGGGAGACTATTGGAAATTTGTGTGTAGCTGAATCAGCTGGGGGGCATCTTCACAAACGTTTAGTCGTGGAATCAGTGTGGGTCTGGAGAAGCTCACTGGAGAGTACAAGGAGGTAAGCTGAGGGAAAGGTGTCCAGCTCAGCTGTCCTATGGTGGTGTGAGTTTGTGTCTCCCTCACTGAAGAGTGCCTGGTGGATATCGGAAGGAGGCAACTGATGATCTTGTGGCCATGTGAGTAAATGACCCCAGTGATGGAAGTTAGTGGCTGTGGGCAGTCTTTGGTCCTTTGGGAAAACTCCTAGTCACCTATCAGCATGAGAGACTCTATTGGAAATTTTTGTGTAGCTCAGCAAGCTAAAGAAGACTCAAGGTGTCACCTACAAGACATTAAGGTCCCAACTGAGGCTTCAGCTGGGGGGGCATCTTCACAAAAGTTTAGTTTTGGAATCAGTGTGGGTCTGGAGAAGCTCACTGGAGAGTACAAGGAGGAAGTTGAGGAGAAAGGTGTCCAGCTGCCCTATGGTGGTGTGAGTTTGTGTCTCCCTCACTGGAGAGTGCCCAGTGGATATCGGAAGGAGGCAACCGATGATCTTTTGGCCACGTGAGTAAATGACCCCAGTGCTGGAAGTTAGTGGCTGTGGGCAGTCTTTGGTCCTTTGGGAAAACTCCTAGTCACCTATCAGCATGAGAGACTCTATTGGAAATTTTTGTGTAGCTCAGCATGCTAAAGAAGACTCCTCAAAGTGCTCAGTTCTGCGGTATCCCATGCGCCCTTCACCCTCTCCAAGTTCCATGTTCCAATAAAACCCATAAGGAAATCCCCCTAGAGCCAATGAAAGTGTGAAAAAAAATCCCACTGACAGCAGATGAATCATTGTTTTTAAGGACGCAGTGGCCGCCCCCGTTCCTCAATGACCAGCTATTCTTCACAATGAATTTGGATCGATTTGATATTTTTGATTCAAATTCATTAGAAAAATTTGAGTCCGTTTGATAATATTTGGATTTGTTCGAAAACGAATAAACAAAACGTGACTAAAATGAAACAGATTTTGTTCACAAATGCAACAAAACAAAATTAGTACCCTAACAAAATCGATCGAAACGAAACCCATTTTTTTCATTCTGCACGTGTCTATTTACTACAACTTTAAGTAAAAATGGTCTCCTGCAAGTCGGCTTTGCGCTGAATCATGGTGCAGAACTGGGAGAGACTCACGTGTCTTCTGTCTCGGGAATAGTAGCACTTTGTGTCATTAGTCACATTGCACAGTAAAACATCCCTTCTGGAGTTTGTTAACGTTAGGCGGAATTCATTTGTTGGACGATTCCTCGAAGGTCGCTCATCTTTTTGGCCATGGTGTGTCTCCTAAGTGCCTCTGCGTTGCCCTGACGACTGTCGGAAATGTACAGAAAGTGCATTCTTCACCGGAGAGCCGGCTACATATGTTAAATAGTTTCTTAATACCCCATCTTGTATCCATTTTCCATGCCTATTTTAGATATTATCTGCAGTGCTCCTGGAATGTTCTCAGGGTCACAGGAAGACCGCGCTGGACAACTGCCAGATGATCTATAGGATGAGTCCTGGAACCCACCGGAGAAAAGTCTAATAAAACACATCCGACCAAGACCGCTATCAGAAAATAGGTACCGAAGGATGGGGGTGGTGCAGGGTGACTTCTGTAGGCAAACCGCAGACCTGCTAGTATGGAGGTAATTTACCTAATACAAGGGCAAGTGGGGTGGATAGAACACAGAAGGTTTAGAACCTCTGCCAGGTTTGTATTGCTGTCTCCCTGGCAGTGGCGGCTTTTTTTTTTTTTGGGGGGGGGGCACCGTTTACTGTCTGCCGGTCCTTACCCCATTTAGGTGGCGAGTGGCGGGCATTGGCCCCTGTGTCCCCTCCTCCATCATGGTGGCTTCCGCCGTGCGTCTCCTCATCTCCTCTAGGTGTCCAATAAGATCGCTTGTCCTTTCAACCAATTGAGTGATGGGTCTCAAGACTCCTGATTGGCCTGGGAGGAGGATCAGCGTTACTATAGCGAATATTCATTCGCTATTGTAACAAACCTGGGTGGGCTTGGTTCTGTGCCCCCCAAGCCCACGCTATTTTGAAGCCTATAAGAGCCTCTAGCTCTAATCAGGTGCTTCAAACCCCCCCCCCCCCCTCCCTTCAATTCGAATCCATGCATCCGGCGTCCTACAATGGACGGGCCACCCCTGTTCCCTGGTGGGGATTTCTCCGCTCACCACCCACCCCAGTGACACTCTGTGAGTCAGGGTGTGACTGGGGGTTTCACCAGCACAGAAAGCAGGATAACCACCAACCCATGCCCCCCCCCCCCACACATTAGCTAAAACCTGACAGAGGTTCTAACTCTTCCCTGTTGTTTCGTTGGTTAGAGGAGAGTAGAGGAGAGATCTGGGGACCCCAGAGGTCTCCATAAGGGATGATTACATTTCTTGTGATAGGATTAAAAGAGATCAAATAAAAATAAATATATAAATAAATAAAGCGACAGTGTAAAAAAAAAAAATAAAACATTTTTAATATAATAAAAAAAAAATGTTTACATTTTAAAGCGCCCTCACCCCATCCCCCCCATGTTTGGGCGCAGAGGCAAACGCATACGTAGGCTGCGCCACAATAAAAGCCACTTTGCAATTATTCATTGATCTTGCACTGCAGCGATTATTACATGATATGATATAAAGGTTGCACAATTTCTTTAAATTCTTGAAAATGGAACATCCTTAAATATTTTACACGTGCGGTACCTTCTGTAGATGCTGCAGAGGTACAGCCCCCCCTCCCCCCGGAGATTTACTATACAATCAAAATGAAGAGTTAGCATCCGTCGTTGTTTGCCAGCTTGCTAATACAGAGCTTGGCACCTCAAATACGGGTAATGAATTTGCCGGCAGCAGATTAATTGCCATCTTTCATCCATTGCCATAACGGCAAAGCGGAGTCGCGTGCCCATCTGTGTGGCAGGGGAAGTCAAGGACCATCATCCAGATCTCCGCAGTACACAAGGCGTTCTTTTTATATGGATTATATGTGTAGGCTTTTATGTGGCCGCCAATATTTTACATATAGCTTTATTTTATTGTTCGTTTTTTTGATTTTTTTTATGCGTTCTAGTCGGTAGATGCCTTAAAATGCACAGTGCTGCCTCTTTGGTGTAATGTAATGAATGTTTGTTGTGTGGATGAGGATTAGTGGAGGTGGAAACCCCCATGGGTCATCACCTAGCACCTGCATGGATTGGGAAGCACGTTGATCCCTCTAGACCAGGGGTCTCAAAACTGGCGGCCCTCCAGCTGTTGCAGGACTACAAGAACCATGAGGCATTGCAAGGCTGACAGTTACAAGCATGACTCCCACAATCAGAGGCATGATGGGGCTTGTAGTTCCGCAACAGCTGGAGACCCACCAGTTTGAGGCCCCTGCTCTAGAAGGTCCTAAAATGCGTCATGAACCATGAAAAAGGCTTGAAGCCTGGGCACAGCATGGGGGAAGCAAGACATGGAAAAGCTTTTGTGCTGAACAAGCCATCTATGGTACCAAGCTTAACAGAAACTTTTGAAAATGGTAGTTGCCTGGCTGTCATATAGGGGTCAATTCACTAAACCCTTGTACACACGGTCAGACATTCCGACAACAAAATCCGTCGAATTTTGTCTGACGGATTTTGTCCGAAACTGGTGTTGCATACACACGGTCGGACAAAGTTGTCGAAAAATCCTATCATTCAGAACGTGATGACGTAATTTCGTTATGACGGGACTACGTTCAGGCTAGTAGCCAATAGCTTTGGTCTAGGAATTTGATCTGAGCATGCGTGGCACTTTGTCCGATCGGAATTCTCTACAAATGATCGGGCACAGTCCGATCGGATCATGTTGTCGGAAAATTTTATATCCAGCTCTAAAACTTTGTCGGTCGGATATTCCGACGTAAACAGTCCGATGGAGCCCACACACGGTCGGATTATCCGACAACACGGTCCGATCGGACATTTCCCGTTGGAATGTCCGACCGTGTGTACAAGAGTTAAATAACGGGAAAGAAAATTGCGGTAGAATGGCTTTTGTGTTAAATCGGTTTTGAAAGTGCAATTCACTAAGAATTGTGCAGTAAATAACTACTGTAGTAAAGTTTCGATAATGCGGTAATTACCGTATATTTTCATGCAGTAATTTATTGCATTGAGCTGGTCGCTGAGGAGTGGGCCGTGAAGCCGGTCGGCCACCATGTCCTTAACAAAGGATGACCCATCTGTGGTTCCCCAGTGAAAGGCTAAATGTAAAACATGGCAGCAATTAAAAATTATGGCGAAAAAAAAACAGCGCGGGGTCCCCCACGACCCTTCGGGTCTGGTATGGATTTTAAGGGGAAAATGCCCAAATTTTTTTTTTTTAAATGCCTTGGGGCCCCCCCCCCCAAAAATCCATACCAGACCCTTATCCAAGCATGCAGCCCAGTAGGTCAGGAAAGGGAGGGGATGAATGAGCGCCCTCCACTCCAAAAGTGGATAGGGACAAGGGCCTCTTCCCCACAACCCTGGGCTGTGGTTGTGGGGGTCTGCGGGCGGGGGGCTTATTGGAAACTGTAATCCTCCTTTAAACACAGGAGCCCCCAGATTCCGGCCCCTCCTATGTGAACGAGTGTGGGGTACATTGTACCCCTACTCATTCACCAAAAAAAAGTGTCAAAAAAATCAAAACACATACACAGTTTTTGACAATTCTGTCCCCGATGTAAAGCCAACGTCAATCACAACGTCAAACAAACACAACGCCCGCCGCACCGCCGGAAAAACCTCCGGCCCTGACAAAGGCTCCCGCCGACTACCTGCTCCTCCGTCTGACAGTTCTTAAATAGCTAAGGGGAAGGGTCACCTGGTGACGTCACCTGCCAGGAGTGATCTGTCAACTTCGTTACTTTCCAAGTCACTGACCTAAAATATTTATAACGAGTGTTGTAACTTTGAATGTAAAAAAAAAAACACCAGTCACCGAGGTTCAATGCCTCCACCCCAAAATACACTTTCAAGAAAATGCAGAAAGGGATTTTTTAGGAGGTCGATATAAAATGCTACCACAAATATATAAAATAGATACTTTATTGTGGCCAATGGTTAAAATTAGAGTTGCACTGATAGTAGTATTGGTGCCGTAACCAAATATTTGCACGAGTACTCTCCGAAAATCCATGTGCACCATCTACTCCTGGGATAGGAGGCGCGGTCCTGCCACTACTCTTTTCTACTGAGTAACTTGTGTCCTTTGCTCTCGTCCCCTAGCTTTGCTCTGCTCCTTGCTTGTTCCCTCTGGGCCATATTTTGGCTGGCTCCCCCATATCCATAGTCCTTGAACATGTATGGACAGCTATAGCCTCCATCTCTCTTTTTGGTTATCAGTAGAATATCCTGATGACTGTTTTTCAGACACCCAACTGTTAACAGAAATCTCCTGATGAAGTGAACTCTGTTTCACGAAACACGTAGAGATTACGATGTTCCTCAGTTTTTGGATGTGAACCTCCTAATCACAATTAGATGTTTGTACAATATTTGTAAGTGTACTGATGTATGAACTAGTGATATCCTAAATGTACATGTTTTATATCGGTGCATCTTTTGGCTTTTAAGTGTTTTTTAACCATTGTCCACAATCAAGTATCTACTTGATAAATTTGTAATAACTTTGTATAGCGACCAAAAAATGTCAGGGCTAGAAGGCTTTCTGTACCCATATAGTGCCGTAAATTTTTTACGCAGCGATCCTCACATACATCTCACACTCACATCGGTCCCTACCATCAAGGAGCCCACAATCCAAGGTCCCCAACCCACATTCATATACTAGGGCCAATTTTGGACAGAAGACAATTAACCTACCAGCATGTCTTTGGACATGTTTTGCTCTGCACCACCCCCCCCTTCCACCCGGAGCTAAGCCATGAGGAACATGCTTCCCCTTGACCACCAATGTAAGAACCATTCTTCCTAATGACCATCAATGTAAGGAGCATTCTTCTCACTGACCACCAATGTATGGAATATTCTTCTCACTGACCACCAATGTATGGAATATTCTTCCTGCTGGTCACCAATATAATATGCATTCTTCCCACTGACCACCAATGTAAGGAGCATTCCTCCCAATGACCACGCTTCTCATTGATCACCAATATAAGGAGCATCCTTCCCTCCGATCATCAATATAAGGAACATTCTTTCTACTGGCTACCAATGTAAGGGGCATTCTTCTCACTGACCACAAATGCTTAGGGAGCAAACACAGTATAAGGCGCATTCTTCCCCAATGACCACTAATGTAAGGGGCATGCTTCTCATTGATCATCCAATATAAAGGAGCATCCTTCCCTCTGATCACCAATATAAAGGAACATTCTTCCCACAGACCACCAATGTAAGGAACATGCCTCCCAATGACCACAAACACAGTATAAGGCGCATTCTTCCCCACTGACCACTAATGTAAGGGGCATGCTTCTCATTGATCACCAATATAAGGAGAATCCTTCCCTCCGATCACCAATATAAGGAACATTCTTCTTACTAACCACCAATGTAAGGAGCATTCTTCCTATTGGCCACCAATGCAAGGAGCATTTTTCCCACTGACTACCAATGTAAGGAACATTCTTCCTACTAACCACTAATGTAAGGGGCATTCTTCCCACTGACCACCAATGTAAGGAGCATTCTTCCTATTGGCCACCAATGCAAGGAGCATTTTTCCCACTGACTACCAATGTAAGGAACATTCTTCCTACTAACCACTAATGTAAGGGGCATTCTTCCCACTGACCACCAATGTAAGGAGCATTCTTTCCACTGACCATGAATGTAAGGAACATTCTTCCTACTGGCAACCAATGTAACAGACATTCTTTCCACTGACCACGAATGTAAGGAATATTCTTCCAATTGAACACCAATGTAAGGAGCATTTTTCTCACTGATCACCAATGTAAGGAGCGTGGAAGGAGGAGAGGAAAGATCCCTGGTACCGCACATCCACGGATTCCTATGGTGGTATGAGATAGACAACCTTAGCCTGACCATGAACGTACGGAACATTCTTCCTACTGGCCACCAATGTAAGGAACATTCTTTCCACTGACCACCAATATAAGGAGCATTCTTTCTACTGGCTACCAATCTAAGGGGCATTCTTCCCACTGACCACGAATGCTTAGGGAATTTCTGTCATTGACCCCCATTAAATTGATGTTAATTAGGGCTCCCTAAAAATTATTTTAGGGAACCCCGGAGTAAATAGGTTAAGAAAAGACTGAAGGAAGGAAATGCCTTTCTGCTAAACATTGTTCTGTGAAAGGTGTCCTTCATCCCCTCTCACTAATCCTGGAGGTATGCAGAGAGGCCAGAGGTCAGCGCGGCTTTCTGGGGGGGGGCCCTTCACAGCAGCCATGTTCTATTCTCTGGCTGGCGAAACGCCTTCCATGTAAAGCAGAAGATCTCCAAACAAAGCTTGGCATTCTGCAACATGTAGCGAAACGCCTGTCTTCCTATAACAATGAGCTGATGGTGCAAAAAAAAAAAAGAAAAAGAAAAAAAACTTGAGATCACGTGGAACAGGGAAAATATTTGCAGACTGAAAACAAAACAAGGGCGAGTTTAATTAGAGAGGAATTTGGTTTTGGAAAAGCACGTTCATTAAACAATTTATAACATGTTTGGAAATGTTGAATGGAAAGCCCCATTGATTACATGTTTAGCTTTGCACGGTCTTCCTGTGGCGGGGATACGAGTGTCAATAAATACACAGCAGACCGCCGGGCCCTGCGAACTACGGACCGATCTTGGCTTTAACGCTAAACTTACACGCAGGTAAAACAAACACCGCTTATTTCAAACATGTGTTCAGGCACAATCGTTAAACAATTTTTTTTTTTTTAATGCAATAGGGTACCTACCCGAGTGTGGCTGGGTGTCAATCTCTTGCGTTGCCCTGCACATCAATACTAAGGCTAGGTTCACACTTGTGTGGTATGGAATCATGCACAAAATCGCAACGCGCGAAAACACCGGCCCTTTTGCAGACGCACAGCGGTGACATCCACGCTGTATCCTGGTCTAGGCTGACAAGGCCCAGGCCTAGGGCAGCACTTTGCAGTGGGGCAGCACGGAATAAGTCTCTGCCGGTTTGAGCTTCACTGTTAATTTAGTGCCAGTCTTATGGAGTGGACTGGGCTGAGAGGCAAATTAGTCTAGCGCCTCCATAAAGCAGCCGCACCGCTTCCGGTATGCAGGCGGTCGGCATTCCGCAACTGTGGGGGAGGGGGGCGCCGCTTCTAATTTTGACTGTCCCAGGGGCGGACTGACAACTCATGGGGCCCCCGGGCAATAGGAGATTATGGGTCCCCAGACAATCAGAGATTATGGGACCACACAGTATACAACCACACAGTATGCACAGACATGTTTCTATTGGCTGAGAAGGTACTGGAGAGGTGTGGCAGCTATAATCTCAGGTTTTTTAGACCAAAAGGATGTCGGTAAGGGAGATTTCAGAGACAGATGTAAAAAAAAAGACACATTTTTACATACTGTCCCTGGTTTTACTGAGGCTGGCAATCCTGGTGGGGCCCCCTAGTGGCATGGGGCCCTCGGGCAGTGCCTGAGTGGCCCAATGGTCAGTCCGCCCCTGGACTGTCCTATCATCCTGGACCACAAGCACCACCTCACTGTGCTATACGTTTTCTGCTGCACCATGGGCATGGTTATATCTTCTTAGTCCTCTCCATAAAATTTGTGCTTAACCACTTGCCGACCAGTGCACGCTATACGTCAGCACAATGGCAGCGGTGGGCAAATGGGCGTACCTGTAAGTCCCCTTTAACGGGCAGGGCTAGCGGGCGCGCCGTGCCCGCCGCGTGCAGCATGACAGTGATCTCTGTCATGTGAGTAGTAGCCCACCCACCCCCCCACAGTTAGAATCACTCCCCAGGACACACTTAACCCCTTGATCGCCCCCTAGTCATTAACCCCTTCCCTGCCAGTGACATTTAAAACAATAGCCTTGTAACATTCAACTAGAAGAGAAAATAGCCTAAAACAATAGCCCAAAAACATTTGACTAGGAAGGAAAATAACCTAAAAGAAAAAAACTAACAATTAAAGGGAAAATAGCACAAAACAATAGCCTAATAACATTCTACTAGAAAAGAAAATAGCCCTAAAACAATAGCCCAAAAACTTTCAACTAGAATGGAAAAAAAAAGCCAAAACAATACAGCAAAGAACATTTGACCAGAAGAGAAAATAGCCTAAAACAATAGTCTGACAACATGTTAGGGAAAATAGCCCAAAACAATCGCCTAGTAACATTTAACTAGAAGAGAAAATAGGTAAAACAATAGCCCAAGAACATTTGACTAAGAGGGAAAAATGCCTAGAATAATACCGCAAAGAACATTTGACCAGAAGAGAAACAAACCTAAACCAACAGCCAAACGACATTTAAGGGAGTACAGCCCAAAACATCAGCCTAATATTCAACTAGAAGTGAAAATAACCTAAAACAATAGCAAAAGAACATTTGACTAGGAGGGGGAAGAGCCTAAAATAATACAGCAAAACATGTTTGACTAGAAGATAGAATTATCTAAAAGAATAAACTAACAACGTTTAAGGGAAAATAGCCCAAAAACATCAACCTAACATTCAACAAGAAGAGAAAATAACCTAAATCAATAGCCCAGGAACATTTGACTAGGAGAGAAAAGAAGAATAGAAGATAAAATTATCTAAAGCAATGACCTAAACAACATTTAACAGAAAATAGCCCAAACCAATAGCCTAATAAAATTCCACTAGAATATAAAATATCCTAAAGCAATACAGCAAAAAACATTTGACCAGAAGAGGAAATAGCCTAAAATAAATAGCCCAAACCAATAGCATAATAATATTCAACAGAAAATAGGCCAAAAACAATAGCCTAGTAACATTCCTATAAGAGAAAATAGCCCTAAACCATAGCCCAAAAGCATTCAACTAGGAGAGGAGAAAAAACCTAAAACAGCCCAACAACATTCAACAGAAAATAGCCAAAACAATAGCCCAGGAACATTCAACTAGGAGAGAAAACACCTAAAACTGTACAGCAAAGAACATTTGACCAGAAGGGAAAATAACCTAAAACAACACCCTAACAACATTCAACCAAAAATAACCAAAAAGAATAATCTAAGAACATTCGACATGAACTGAAAATAGCCTAATACAAAAGCCGAATAAAATTTGATAGGAAATAACCCTAAAACTATAGAATAAGAACATGTGACCAAAAGTAGCCTGAAATGCCAGCCTAAGTAACGTTAGACCAAAGTAGCCTAGAACAATAACATAACAACATTTAAAAAAAAAAAATCCAACAAGTTTCGACCATCAGGCCTTAAGCGTGGCTCAGTCAGCCATGATTAAGGCCTGATGGCCGAAACGCGTTCAGGGCAAAGTGATTGGGTCTCTTTAAACTGAGCCTGCCGCCACAGGGTCACTTTTTCTAGAATATCCGAACAATGAAAGAAACCTGTAAATACTTAACTTTCTAATGTCCTATTTATTGAAGGGCTGCATGTCCACTCCCCAGCCACTGCAAGTATTCAAGTTGAATGCGTCCTCCACACTTCCCGAACACCAGCCAATGAGGCTCCTCTCGCTAACTTCAACATCCTGTAATGACCTGGGTAGATGAGTATAACTGAGCCAAGGAGTGGGCTACAAAGAGACCCTGTCACTTTGCCCCGAATGGTCAAGGTCACAGATCCTTTTTCAATCTGACCTCCAGCCCACCTCATTTCCTGACTAGAGGACATCCAGTATTATCTAGCACTTTCCTCCCCACCCTGACCGTCCCTGACCCATCCCTGACCCGTCCCTTTCATTCATTGGATTTCAGTGCCTTCAATCATGGAGGCATGATCTACAGTGGTCTGTACTGCAAATACAGCCCACTCCTCCAGACGGATGGTTCCCCCATCAAAGGTATTCTGATATTTGCATAACTCCTCCCAAGAAGTCAGCCGACTTGCATCAGGGTTGAGGGCTTTTGAGAAAAGTACTGAGGGCAGGGGGTGTGATGTTTTCAGGAAGCTATGTACAGCTCCCTGCTGGCACCTCCCACCAGCCACAATCTGCCTGCATTGCATAGAGAAGCACAGAGACCCAGTGATGTCAATAAAGTTGGGAAAATGTAAACGTTTATTTAAAGCTGTAATTAGCATGCTGATGAGGGGAGAGGGCGGAGCCAGGGAAGGGAAATTACAAGCGTTTGGGGAGAGGGAGGAGCCAGGGAAGGGAAAATACAAGCGTTTGGGGAGAGGGAGGAGCCAGGGAAGGGAAAATGCAAGTGTTAGGGGAGAGGGAGGAGCCAGGAAAAGGGAAAGTACAAGTGTTAGGGGAAAGGGAGGAGCCAGGGAAAGGAAAGTACAAGCGTTAGAGGAGAGGGAGGAGCCAGGGAAGGGAGAATACAAGCGTTAGGGGAGAGGGAGGAGCCAGGGAAGGGAAAATACAAGTGTTAGGGGAGAGGGAGGAGCCAGGAAAAGGGAAAGTACAAGCATTAGGGGAAAGGGAGGAGCCAGGGAAGGGAAAGTACAAGCGTTAGGGGAAAGGGAGGAGCCAGGGAAGGGAAAGTACAAGCGTTAGAGGAGAGGGAGGAGCCAGGGAAGGGAAAATACAAGTGTTAGGGGAAAGGGAGGAGCCAGGGAAGATAAAATACAAGTGTGAGAGTAGAGGGAGGAGCCAGGGAAGAGAAAATACAAGCGTTTGGGGAGAGGGAGCAGCCAGGGAAGGGAAATTACAAGCTTTAGGGGAAAGAGAGGAGCCAGGGAAGGGAAAATACAAGCGTGAGGGGAGAGGGAGGAGCCAGGGAAGGGAAAATACAAGCGTTTGGGAGAGGGAGGAGCCAGGGAAGGGAAAGTACAAGCGTTAGGGGAAAGGGAGGAGCCAGGGAAGGGAAATTACAAGCGTTAGAGGAGAGGGAGGAGCCAGGGAAGGGAAAGTACAAGCGTTAGGGGAAAGGGAGGAGCCAGGGAAGGGAAAGTACAAGCGTTAGAGAGGGAGGAGCCAGGGAAGGGAAAACACAAGTGTTATGGGAGAGGGAGAAGCCAGGAAAAGGGAAAGTACAAGTGTTTATGGAAAGGGAGGAGCCAGGGAAGGGAAAGTACAAGTGTGAGGGGAGAGGGAGGAGCCAGGGAAGGGAAAATACAAGTGTTAGGGGAGAGGGAGGAGCCAGGGAAGGGAAAATACAAGCGTGAGGGGAGAGGGAGGAGCCAGGGAAGGGAAAATACAAGCGTTTGGGAGAGGGAGGAGCCAGGGAAGGTAAAGTACAAGCGTTAGGGGAAAGGGAGGAGCCAGGGAAGGGAAATTACAAGCGTTAGAGGAGAGGGAGGAGCCAGGGAAGGGAAAGTACAAGCGTTAGGGGAAAGGGAGGAGCCAGGGAAGGGAAAGTACAAGCGTTAGAGAGGGAGGAGCCAGGGAAGGGAAAACACAAGTGTTATGGGAGAGGGAGAAGCCAGGAAAAGGGAAAGTACAAGTGTTTATGGAAAGGGAGGAGCCAGGGAAGGGAAAGTACAAGTGTGAGGGGAGAGGGAGGAGCCAGGGAAGGGAAAATACAAGCGTTTTGGGAGAGGGAGGAGCCAGGGAAGGGAAAGTACAAGCTTTAGAGGAGAGGGAGGAGCTAGGGAAGGCAAAATACAAGTGTTAGGGGAGAGGGAGGAGCCAGGGAAAATACAAGTGTTAGGGGAGAGGGAGGAGCCAGGGAAAATACAAGTGTTAGGGGAGAGGGAGGAGCCAGGGAAAATACAAGTGTTAGGGGAGAGGGAGGAGTCAGGGAAAATACAAGTGTTAGGGGAGAGGGAGGAGCCAGGGAAGGGAAAGTTCAAGCGTGAGGGGATAGGGAGGAGCCAGGGAAGGGAAAATACAAGTGTTAGGGGAGAGGGAGGAGCCAGGGAAGGGAAAACACAAGCGTGAGGGGAGAGGGCAGATTACATTTTGGAGAGAGTTTTCTCATTTATCTCTTTGGGGTTGTCAGTGCTGATAGGCCGGTGACCCCTCTTGTTACACGGTCATTACACGGCTCATTCCCAGAGTCTCCTGTCCTTCTGTGTAATAGAGAGATGACACAGTGTCCAGATTCTGCCCCTCTTCCTGGGGGGGGGGGGGGGGGTGGAGGAAGCTGGAGGTTGGTGTCAGGGGAATGGCGCAGCTGTGCGCTCGCTAAGAGGAGACAACATGGGCTTGTGTCTAACATCCTGTACCAGACATTCCTCACATCAGACGGCAGCTGACCGAAGACGTCCCCTCCGCCTCGTCCAACTCTCCTCCATTAACTGCATTATAAACCGCACTCAGCGTGAGATCGAGACGCTCCCGCTGGGACGGTGATTAATACCATATCCTCTAATTAGATGCTGCAGAGCCCCACGCATGGAGAGGAGAGGAGCCCATTTACAATGTATCCATTCATTGAACCTCTTTTTATGCTCGGTACAGTGCAACCTCGGATCGCGAGTAACGCAGTTTACGAATGTTTCGCAATACAAGCTATTTAAAAAAAAACAAAAAACCCTGACTCGCTTTTTGCGAGCGTTGTCTCGCAAAACCTCGGATCGCGAGTAACGCACTTTATGAGTGTTTCGCAATACAAGCTATTTTTTTTTAAAACCCTGAATCGCTTTTTGCGAGCGCTGTCTCGCAAGATGAGTAGGATTCAAGCCTCTGGGGTGTGCAGTACCGCATTTGGCCAGAGGTTCCGAAGTGTTTCCAAGTGTCTTCGGCGCCCCCGCACATCTGGCCACATGCAATACTGCATAGACAAGCAGTGGCTGTGGAACGGATTAGTTGAGTTTCTATTATTTCCTATGGGGAAACTCGCTTTGATATACAAGTGCTTTGGACTGCAAGCATTCTTCTGGAACTAATTATGCTCGTAATCCAAGGTATTACTGTATTACAGCCCTCAAAATTTCTCATTAAATCACCAGGAAGGGTGCCATCACCCAGAGGGGAAGTTACCATCAGGAGGAGATGCCATCATCAGGAGAAGGTGCCATCATCAGGAGGGAATGCAATCACCAGGAGGGGGTGCCATCATTCAGAGGGGATGTCATCACCAGGAAGAGGTGCCTTCATCAGGAGTGGATGCCATCATCAGGAGAAGGTGCCATCATCAGGAGGGAATGCAATCACCAAGAGGGGGTGCCATCACCCAGAGGGGATGTCATCACCAGGAAGAGGTGCCTTCATCAGGGGGGCATGTCATCACCAGGAAGGGACGCCATCACCCGGAGGGGGGTGCCATCATCAGGAGGGGGTGCCATCATGCCATTATCACCAGGAAGGGGTGCCATCACCCGGAGGGGAAGTTATCATCAGGAGGAGATGCCATCATCAGGAAGGAATGCAATTACCAGGAGGGGGAGCCATCATCCAGAGGGGATGTCATCACCAGGAAGGGGTGCCTTCATCAGGAGGGAATGTCATCACCAGGAAGGGGCGCCATCATCAGGAGGAGATGCCATCACCCGGAGGGGGTGCCATCATCAGCACGGGGTGCCATCACAGGAAGGGGTGCCATAATCAGGAGGAGATGCCATCATCAGGAAGGAATGCAATTACCAGGAGGGGGTGCCATCATCCAGAGGGGATGTCATCACCAGGAAGGGGTGCCATCATCAGGAGGAGATGCCATCACCCGGAGGGGGTGCCATCATCAGGAGGGGGTGCCATCACAGGAAGGGGTGCCATAATCAGGAGGAGATGCCATCATCAGGAGAAGGTGCCATCATCAGGAAGGAATGCAATCACCAGGAGGAGGTGCCATCATCCAGAGGGGATTTCATCACCCAGAGGGGATGCCATCAGGAGAGAATGCCATCACCAGAGGGGGTGCCATTATCAGGAGGGGGTGCCATTATCAGGAGGGGATGCCATCATCAGGAGGGGGCGCCATTATAAGGAGGGGGTGCCATCACCAGGAAGTGGTGCCATCATCAGGAGGAGATGCCATCATCAGGGGAAGGTGCCATCATCAGGGGAAGGTGCCATCATCCAGAGGGGATGTCATCACCCGGAGGGGATGCCATCAGGAGAGAATGCCATCACCAGAGGGGTGCCATCACCAGGAGGGGGTGCCATCATCAGGAGGGGATGCCATCATCAGGAGGGGATGCCATCATCAGGAGGGGCGCCATCATCAGGAGGGGGCGCCATCATCAGGAGGGGGCGCCATTATCAGGAGGAGGTGCCATCACCAGGAAGGGGTGCCATCATCAAGAGGAGATGCCCTCATCAGGAGAGAATGCGATTGCCAGGAGGGGGCGCCGTCACCAGGAGGGGGTGCCATCATGCCATCATCAGGAGGGGATGTCATTACCAGGAAGGGGTGCCATCACCCAGAAGGGAAGTTATCATCAGGAGGGTGTACCATCATCGGGAGGGGCTGCCATCACCAGGGAGGGGTGCCATCATCAGGAGGAGATGCCATCATCCGGAGGGGATGCCATCATCAGGAGAGAATGCAATCACCAGGAGGGGGTGTCATTATCAGGAGGGGGATGTCATAATCAGGAGGGATCGCCATTATCAGGCGGGGGTTCCGTTATCAGGAAGGGATGCCCTTATCAGGAGGGGATGCCATCGCCCAGATGGGGTGTCATTATGCCATTATCAGGAGGGGGTGCCATCATCAGGAGGAGGTGCCATCATCAGGAGAGAATGCAATCACAAGGAGGGAGTGCCATCAACATAGGGGGGGGCCATCACCAGGAGGGGGTGCCATCACCAGGAGGGATCGCCATTATCAGGAGAGGGTGCCGTTATCAGGAGGGGGTGCTGTTATCAGGAAGGGATGCCATTATCAGGAGGGGATGACTTCACCCAGATGGGGCGATCGCCAGGAGGGGGTGCCATCACCAGGAGGGGGTGCCATCACCAGAAGGGGGGCACCATCACCAGGAGGGGATGCCATCATGTCATCACCAGGAAGGGGTGCCATAAACAGGAGGGGATGGCATCACCAGGAGGGGTGCCATCATCAGGAGGGGTGCCATCACCAGGAGGGGATGCCAGCTGTCTCTTCATGGTTTTTGCAGCTGCCTGCCTGATGACAGGGTGCTGCACACATGCATCATCATGGGGCCCAACTTTTAAGAGACATTCAGCATTCCCTAATGACATCGGAAGAACATTGCGGCGTGGACTGGGTGTGCTGTGGCTGAACAGTGCATTCCTAGAGAACATCCCTGGATTTCCAGCTATTAGAGGTAAGGGGAAAGGGGGGAAATGGGGGAGGAGAATGTAGTCCCTCTGTAATTTATGTTATAAAGCCATGAGAAGCCGAACTAGAGTGAGACATGAAGCCCCCTGATGAAGTTGTTATCCATTACTCATCCTTTTGATACTACCAAATAAAAAAACATGGCGCACTGTATCCTTAAACGCAGTAGGAAGGGTGCAAGGCCAATGGTGACACACCAAAAAAAAAACAAAAAAAACTAAAACGGCCAGCACACTTCATACTACCATCCAGTCCAGATTTCATCGTGCTCCCATAGCAAGCAGCTTGCAAATGGAGGGCCCCAGAAGGGGAGGTTTGGGGCTGCTCTGTGCAGTACAAAGCAGGGAAGTATAACATGTTTATTATTTTATACTTAAAAAGTGTAACTTTTGCAATAACTGGGCTTTCCCACACTGGTAGAGTCATCAGGCTCCTCTGCATTGCAGATTGGCTTACAGTGCTGCCGCTCTCTCTTCCTGCCTGAAGCTAATATAAAGACTGAATTAGGTAAATATATTAGCTGTATATAGAAAAAGATATACTGTATATATACAGTATTTATATATGTAGCGCCGGCTCCTGAAGAGCACGCGCTATGTTTATGAAATTTTATGTTACACCTGAACTGCAGTTTGGTTTGGGTATAATTATTCCAAATTTGGACCTCAGCATTAGTCTGACTGAACTATAGGGTGTTCAGCCTGGCCATAGGGGGGCACTGTCTTTTCTGGCAGGCATGGAACCACAGTCTGGTTGGGTGCTTTAAGGTTACTTTCTCTCGGAGCCTGCCCAGTGGGAGTGTCACTCTTGCTGTGCTTTCTTGGAGAGGGTACTTAAGATGCGGATGCCACGTGGTTCGGGGTTCCGGTCCAGGAGTATGTTCTGACTCCATGGTCCTGGTCCTCCTGACCAGCCATCAGGAAGGCTATGGCCTGGGGTGAGGATCCACCCGACTTTATGTCTCGGGGCTGGCTAGCCCGAGGCAAGGAAACTAAAGAAAGGATCCCGAGGTGGTCAGTGCCGTCTCCGGTTGTGGAGAGGCCCAGCAACTTCGTAGCTATCCAGGGGAGGACTCTTCAGAAGAAGGCCACGTACGGGTTGGCTTCTTAGCAAGAGCCTGGTGAGGCTGAGGAACCTAAGTGAATCCAATCTCGTGGGTATCGCCAAACCGGCTGAAAGATCCAGGTATCACATGAGTGTTCTACAAGTTCTAGTTTCCTACGTGTTCTACAACAACGTCTGTAGCAGAGACTTATTTCTACATGTTCTACAACAACGTCTGTGGCAGAGACTTGTTCCTGATTCAAGCACCTTGTAGGCTGCTAGGCCTTGTGAGAGAGGAACTATCCAACTTGAGGGAACATCCAGCTGTGAATGGCTATTCTCTGGATTTAGTCGAAGTAAGAGAGTTCTTTATGATTGACTTTGACACTAAGGCCTCATGCACACGAGATGCAGGTGAAAACTCTGCTCAAAAACAGCTGAAATGCGCGTTTAGAAACGCACGTTTTGCCGTGCTTGTATGCCGCGTTTAGACGCGTTTAGCCGCGTTTGCGTTTATAAGCGTTTATAAAGATAACATCATGTAGACCCTCCCCAAGCTCTCAAAGCATGTTTTTTTTTTTTTTAACTATTTCTGCTATTTTGATCATAGTGAGCAGCAGCAGCATAGAGAGCAGTTGTACACTTGCATTTGCCTCTCTTTCTGTGGTATATATTTTGAAATGGATCCCATATTGAATATATGTCAGGAAATGCTCCTGATGTTGCTCTTGATGAGACAGCAACGTCGTCGCAAATTTCGTGAGAGGTCCAGAGTCAGAGCTCATCGATATTGGACCCATCCGTTGATGGGACAGCGAATGTCCATTGGATATTTCACAAACATGTATGTGCAGCTGAGTACCGACCCCGACAAGTTCTTTTAATTTTAGCCGGATGTCCATTGTCCCATTTGATCTGCTCTTAGAAAAAGTACGACCTGGTCTGACATTCGTGGACACCAATATGAGAAACAGTGTGTCACCAGAGGAACGTCTGTTGGTAACGATCAGATATGTGTATATATTTATAAAAATATATTTATATATAGATGTACAGATGAATTTTTTTCTCTGTCCTTTATTTAAAAAAAAAATAATGTCTATTTATAGCAAATTATCCAATTTTTTTAAATATCTAAAATTTTCTTGTGGCAATTTTTAACATGTTTTCATTATTTGTAATATAAAACAATATTAAAATAGTTAATTATTTATTTTTTAATCTTAATATATGTTTTTATTCATTTTTTTCTAGTTTCAAATTGTTTTATTTAAAAGCAAATCTATGTTAATTAGATTATTTATAATTGTTCTAAATTTATTTGGCCAATTTTTTAATATATTTTTATCGTGAAATATGTATTGATTAATATATTTTAATTCTTTGCTGCTGTATATGGTAGTATAATATTTTTTAATGCCTTATTAAAATATCCAGAATCCTAACCCTAACCATTCATCCTAACACTAACCCCTAACCCTACCCCTAACAGCTAACCCTATCCCTTACACTAACCCTAAACAACCCTAACCCTAATCCAACCCTTAATCCTAAACAATAACCCTAACCCTAATGGATAACCACTTACCATAACACCCAACCCTAATGACCAAATTACATTGCCGCAGATGGTCACAGTTGACTTTGAGGCCATGTATCTCTGATGCAGAAAAGTGCATGACATGACATTGGGGTTCCTGGCAATAATTGGCCCCAAGATATGGGCCCCCAAAGTCGGGTCGCAAAATGTCATTCTCTGATGCAGAAAAGTGCATGACATTTTGCGACCCGAATTTGGGGCCCAAAATCTCGGGGTCACTTGGTGATAGGAACCCCAAATTTGGATATGTTGTAGTTCTAGATCCACAGTGTCTGCATACCAAATTTGGGGTTCCTGGCAATAAGTGGCCCCAAGATATGGGCCCCCCAAAGTCGGGTCGCAAAATGTCATTCTCTGATGCAGAAAAGTGCATGACATTTTGCGACCCGACTTTGGGGCCCAAAATCTCAGGGTTACTTGGTGATAGGAACCCCAAATTTGGATATGTTGTAGTTCTAGATCCACAGTGTCTGCATACCACATTTGGGGTTCCTGGCAATAAGTGGCCCCAAGCTATGGGTCCAAAAAGTCGGGTCACAAAATGTCATTCTCAGATCATATTTCTTCAGGTCCAATAGATCTTCAGGTCCAAAAAATTGGGTTCCTTTAAAAAAGCTTATAAACGCATCTGAAATGTGGAAATTTTTGCTTCTGAACCCATTTTTTTGCTTCTGGAAAAACGAGGTTAAACGCAACTGCATAAAAACGGCAAAAAACGAGACTGTGTGCATGGACACATAGGATAACATTGAATGAGTTCAGGGGCATTTGAAAAAGTGTCCAACTGCATCTGAACACGCGTTTAACTGCGTCTCGTGTGCATGAGGCCTAAGAGTACCTGAACCTTTCCTCCAAACCCTCTGATCCTACACTAAGAGACTGTTCGTTAACTATGTTTTTTTGCAAATAAAAATCCCTTTAAGCGGATCTGTCGTCAGTCTCTTAGGTTTCTGGGCCATCTACCACGGGAAACCCCTAGACGAAAATCGAGGTGGAGAAGAGAACGGTAAGCCCAATCAAACCAGCAGCTCCTTCGGGTGTTAGTGCTACATATATATACCTGCTTGTCATATAAAGGGTGTACATTATGTACCCAAAAGTAAATTCTCCATTTACATTCATATTGTAACCCATCACCCTGTGCCTACAGCCCCTCATCCTGTCCTCTGCTCTCCAGTGAAGAATGTTCCCAAGTACAGATTATCATCCTGAGATCCATATCAGGCGAGGAAGTCCATGAAGTCTTCGGTGTGGTTATGCCTGAAGGCAAAGTCTAAATACAATTTTATCTCCCATAAGGATGGAGAAGGTCTGGGAAAGTGGTTGTCCTGCCTTACTTCCCTTGCTTTGGTGGGACAGCACGATATGCAATCCGGGCTTGTAGTTTGGCAAATGTGGCAAATGCCATTAAAGCCTGACTTCACCTTACCATAAATGGTAAGTAAAGAAAAACTCTATCCAAGCTCACATTTGTTTCTTACCTGGTATGCAGGGTTTACTTCAGAAAGCAAACTTACCTGCCTAGCGAATCCAGCTTGGTTCTACGACAGGCCAGGCCCCATGCCACCATCATCAGGCATCATCGGGAACTGGCTTTTGTCATCAGGAGCTGGCTATCACCATTGGGAGCCAGCAATCTAATCTAGACTCTTGAAGCTGACCCCTGGTGAGGTGCTGCCAGGTCTCCCTGCAACCTTCTCTAGAATAGTTTGGTCCTGCCACAGGCCCGGGTCTCACACCACCATCATCAGGCATCGTTGGGAGGCGGCTTTCATCATCAGGAGCTAGCAGTCTCTCTTGGGTTCTGCCTACAACCTTCTCTACAATAGCTTGGTCCTTCTACAGGCCAAGTCCAACGCCACCATTATGAGGCATCATCAGGAGCCAGCAATCTCTCTTGGGTTCTGCCTACAACCTTCTCTACAATAGCTTGGTCCTTCTACAGGCCAAGTCCAACGCCACCATTATGAGACATCATCAGGAGCCAGCAGTCTCTCTTGGGTTCTGCCTACAACCTTCTCTACAATAGCTTGGTCCTTCTACAGGCCAAGTCCAATGCCACCATAATGAGGCATCATCAGGAGCCAGCAGTCTCTCTTGGGTTCTGCCTACAACCTTCTCTACAATAGCTTGGTCCTTCTACAGGCCAAGTCCAACGCCACCATTATGAGGCATCATCAGGAGCAAGCAGCCTCTCTTGGGTTCTGCCTACAACGTTCTCTACAATAGCTTGGTCCTTCTATAGGCCAAGTCCAACGCCACCATTATGAGGCATCATCAGGAGCCAGCAGTCTCTCTTGGGTTCTGCCTACAACCTTCTCTAGAATAGCTTGGTCCTTCTACAGGCCAAGTCCAACGCCACCATTATGAGGCATCATCGGGAGCCAACTCTCACCATCAGGAGCAATCCCTCTTGAAGATGACCCCCAATGATGTGCTACCAGGTCTGTCTGCAACCTTCTCTACCATAGCTTGGTCCTGCTACAGGCCAAGTCCAACGCCACCATTATGAGGCATCATCAGGAGCCAGCAGTCTCTCTTGGGTTCTGCCTACAACCTTCTCTAGAATAGCTTGGTCCTTCTACAGGCCAAGTCCAACGCCACCATTATGAGGCATCATCGGGAGCCAGCTCTCATTATCAGGAGCAATCCCTCTTGAACTCTTGAAGATGACCCCCAATGATGTGCTACCAGGTCTGTCTGCAACCTTCTCTACCATAGCTTGGTCCTGCTATAGGCCAAGTCCAATGCCACCATTATGAGGCATCATCAGGAGCCAACAGTCTCTCTTGGGTTCTGCCTACAACCTTCTCTACAATAGCTCGGTCCTTCTACAGGCCAAGTCCAACGGCACCATTATGAGGCATCATCAGGAGCCAGCAATCTCTCTTGGGTTCTGCCTATAACCTTCTCTACAATAGCTTGGTCCTCCTACAGGCCAAGTCCAACGCCACCATTATGAGGCATCATCAGGAGCCAGCAGTCTCTCTTGGGTTCTGCCTACAACCTTCTCTATAATAGCTTGGTCCTTCTACAGGCCAAGTCCAACGCCACCATTATGAGGCATCATCGGGAGCCAGCTGTCACCATCAGGACCAATCCCTCTTGAACTCTTGAAGATGACCCCCAATGATGTGCTACCAGGTCTGTCTGCAACCTTCTCTATCATAGCTTGGTCCTGCTCTAGGCCAGGTTCCCACACCACCACCATCATCAGGAGCCAGCTGTCACTATTGGGAACCAACTGTCACCATTGGGAGCTGACAATCTCTCTTGGATTCTTGAAGTTGAGCCCCGATGGCAGAACTGGCAGCATGTCATCGGGGCTCAGCTTCAAGAATCCATTTACGTTTTTGGTTGTAACATGACAAAATGTGGAACATTTCAAGGGGTATGAATACTTTTTCAAGGCGCTGTATAGTCGGGAAAGGTTAGAGCCTAGGCCAGTGATGGTGAACCTTGGCACCCCCCAGATGTTTTGGAACTATATTTCCCATGATGCTCAACGACACTGCAGAGTGCCAGAGCTTCATGGGAAAGGTAGTTCCAAAACATCTGGGGTGCCAAGGTTCGCCATCACTGGCCCTATGCCAAATTTTTTGTGTCCTTGCTGGGGAGATTTCTCCTAACTTCCTGCTACGGTGAAATTTGTCACTGGGACATGAAGTAAGAGGAAATACCCCAACGGGGACACAGACACCTTAAAAAAAAAAAGCCATTTCCCCACTTCAAAGTTTTCATTTCCATTTTCCCATATCCACAACAAAGTTGATGCGGAGCACAAAGGATTGGCGGGATGCTTCTAACTTTTATCCCAAGGTATTAAAATGCGCTGCAGAACCTCACAAAAGACGATAGATGATGATGACCTCTGGATTGGAGAATGTTTAACCACAATTTGCGGCAGAGCGGCGACAACGCCCCCCCCAACGCGGCTCACGGGGTCCAATCTACCGCTCACCGACTTAATGAGCCATCATTTCTACTCATTAGAAGTAATGGGGCTGAAGTGCAGCACCTCTCACTGCAGTGCGCCGGGAGTCAGCGCGGGGGGGGGGGGAGGGGGTGCGCACACACCGCCTGCGTCATCCGGGAGAGTCGCACAATCTGCACCTCGCTGGGCTTTTGTATTCCTGATGACTAATTGAGCCGCTGCGACTCTGCAGAGCCCCGCTGTACCTGAATACCAACACGTTCCCTCCGGACGCCAGAGACCCGACCTAACCTCCCCCAAGACAAACCCTCAAAAATTTCAAACTTATCTAATCAGGAGCCGGGGGGGGGGGGGGGGGGGGGGCTTCTAATTGTATCTTTCTATCCAGCTTTTAACAAGCAGACCTCTGCTTCTCCGCCTGGCAATTTGCTTAAGGCCCCCCATTCACACTCGTGCCACTTGTCCTGCGACTTTGGACCCCCAAAGTCGCAGGACGAGTCCCAACCTCATGTTTCCCAATGAGTACCGTTCAGATCTGTGCGACTTTAAAGACGCAGCGACTTTAAAGTGGCTTGATCTCGACTTTCATGCCATTAGAAGGCCTTCAATTGTAAACCCTTAAAAGTTGCATGAAAGTGGCACCTGCGTTATAGATATGCGACTTGTGTTGCGACATTGTAGAGCACAAACAATCACATTGGTCAGAGCCACAAGTCGCACTTGTCCAAAATTGCATCAAGATCGCAAAGTCGCACTGTAAAGTGTGAATGGACTCTAAGCCCTGGTTCACATTGAATTGCTTTCAAAGCCACATATCAGTGCGACTTGGCAGACATCTGTGCAACTTCATGCAAGATTTTTAAGTCGCATAAGCGTGAATGGACTCTAAGCTCTCTGGTTCACGTTGAATTGCATGATTTCAAAGCTGCATATCAGTGCGACTTCAAGTGCGACTTGGCAGACATCTATGTGCGACTTTTTGTACCATTTTGAAGTCACGCAAGTGTGAATGGACTCTAAGCTCTGGTTCACATTGAATTGTATGGCTTCAAAGCCGCTTATCAGTGCGACTTCAAGTGCGACTTGGCAGACATCTGTGACACTTGGCAGACATCTGTGCGACTTCTTGCCCCATTTTGAAGTCGCACAAGTGTGAATGGACTCTAAGCTCTGGTTCACATTGAATTGTATGGCTTCAAAGCCGCTTATCAGTGCGACTTCAAGTGCGACTTGGCAGACATCTGTGACACTTGGCAGACATCTGTGCCACTTCTTGCACCATTTTGAAGTCGCACAAGTGTGAATGGACTCTAAACCCTGGCTCCCATTGAATTGCATAATTTCAAAGCTGCATATTCAGTGCGACTTCAGGTGCGACTTGGCAGATATCTGTATGACTTCATGCACAGATGTCTATGCGAGTCGCACCCGAAATCGCCGAAAATATTGCAGGAACTACTTTTTTTCAAATTGGTGTGGCATCACAAAGTCGGAGTCGCACCATTCCATTTCCGGCAATAGGGTGCGATTTGCCGCATATCAGTAAATCCAGGTGCGACTTGTCAGACATCTGTGTGACTTCATGCATGATTTTGAAGTCGCACAAGTCTGAATGGACCCTAAGCTCTCTGGTTCACATTGAATTGCATGATTTCAAAGCCGCATATCCGTGCAACTTCAGGTGCGACTTGGCAGACATCTGTGCGACTTCATGCACGATTTTGAAGTCGCACAAGAGTGAATGGACTCTAAGCCCTGGTTCATGTTGAATTGCACGATTTCAAAAGCCGCCTATAGATGCGAATTCAGGTGCGACTTGGAAGATATCCGTGTGACTTCATGCACAGATGTCGATGCGAGTCGCACCTGAAATTGCCAAAAATATTGCAGGAACACTTTTTTCAAATCGGCGCGGTACCGCAATGTCAGTGTCGCACCAGTTCGAACAGTTCCATTGCCGGCAATAGGGTGCGACTTGCCGCATATCAGTGACTTCAGGTGTGACTTGGCAGACATCTGTGCGACTTCATGCACGATTTTGAAGTTGCACAAGTGTGAATGAACTCTAAGCTCTCTGGATCACATTGAATTGCATGATTTCAAAGCTACATATCAGTGCAAATTCAGGTGCGACTTGGCAGACATCTGATGCGACTTCATGCACGATTTTGAAGTCGCACAAGAGTGAATGGACTCTAAGCCCTGGTTCACGCTGGATTGCGCGATTTCAAAAGCCGCCTATCGGTGCGGCTTCAAAATCGTGCAACCTCACTTGAAATCGCATTATTTCAAAGCTGCACGTCAGTGTGACTTCAGGTGCGACTTGGCAGACACCTGACACCTGGCCCCTACGCCCACTAAATCTCCTGCATTTTTTTGCATGATTTTAACGTGTTGCGTTAAAATGCAAAACACGCATTATGCGATTTAAGACAGATGTGAATGAGTCCTAAAGGATCAGTGCCTACCTGGTCACCCCTGAATGTGCATAAAATGCGTGCTGCGGTAAATTTGTTTTTTTTTTATACATTAAAAAAGTGACGATGTGAATGAGCCCCAAATGATAACCGCAACACATTAGAAATGTGCAAAAAAAAAAAAAATGCATTGTGCGATTTAGGACAAAAGTTAATTTCCTAACCCAATGATGCGAATGGGCCCTAAATGATAACCTACCTGATTGCTCCCGATTGGCGGTGAATCCCTGCGCTCACTTAATCTCCTGCGTTTTTTTTTGCACATTTATTTTGAAATGGAACGCAATGCATTAAAAATGTGCAAAAAAATGTGCAAAAAAACGCAATTATGTGATTTAAGAGAGACAGATGTTAATTTTCTAACCCAATGATGTGAATGAGCCCCAAATGACAAGTAACTACCTGGTCACCCCCCCCCCCCCCCCCCGACTGCATCGCTAGTGCATTTTTAAATGCGTTAGAATGCAACGCATTAAAAGATTGCAAAAAAAACGCATTATGCGATTTAAGAGAGATATGAATACGCCCTAAAAGATAACGCAATGCATTAAAAATGTGCAAAAAAAATGCATTGTGCGATTTAAGAGGCAGAAGTTCATTTTCTAACCCAATAATGCGAATGAGCCCCAAATGACAAGTTATCTACCTGACTTGGTCGCCCCTGATATGCGTTGAGATTGCCCCCCCCCCCCGCACCCACCAAATTTCCTGCCTTTTTGCGCATTTTAAAATGTAATGCAATGCATTCGAAATGTGCAAAAAACGCATTATGTGATTTAAGAGAGACAGAAGTCTTTGAGGCAACATTTTTAATGCGTTGCTTCAAAGCGCAATGCATTAAAAACGTGCAAAAAACGCGTTATGCGATTTAAGAGACATATAAATAAGCCCTTAAAGATAACGCAATGCATTAAAAATGTGCAAAAAAACGCAATTATGCGTTTTGAGAGAGACAGAAGTCGTCCCCCCCCCCCCGCACCCATTATTTTAAAATGTAATGCAATGCATTAAAAGCATGCACAAAAACACAATTATGCGGTTTAAGACAAAAGTTAATTTTCAAACCCAATGATGAGCCCCAAATGACAAGCTACCTACCTGGTCGCCCCCCGATTGGCTGTGAACCCCCCACCCCCACTAAATTTGCATTTTCTGCGCATTTATTTTAAAATGTAATGCAATGAATTAAAAATGTGCAAAAAAAATACGCATTTTCCGATTTAAGAGACACAGAAGTCTTTGAGGCAACGTTTTTAATGCGCTGCGTCAAAGCGCGACGCATTAAAAATGTGCAAAAAAAACACATTATGCGATTTAAGAGACATATGAATGAGCCCTTAAAGATAATGCAATGCATTAAAAATGTGCAAAAAA
Organism: Lithobates pipiens; assembly: GCF_037356315.1. Classification (NCBI taxonomy): domain Eukaryota; kingdom Metazoa; phylum Chordata; class Amphibia; order Anura; family Ranidae; genus Lithobates; species Lithobates pipiens. The sequence continues at coordinate 213,676,596 of NW_027507788.1, forward strand.
AACCACATTATGCGATTTAAGAGACAGAAGTTCAATTTCTAACCCAATGATGCGAATGAGCCCCAAATGACGAGTGCCCACCTGGTCGCCCCTGATTTTAAAACGTAATACATTACATTCGAAATGTGCCCTAAAAGATAACGCAATGCATTAAAAATGTGCAAAAAAAAAAAATGCATTATATGATTTTAAGAGAGACAGATGTTCATTTACTAAGCCAATGATGTGAATGAGCCCCAAACGAAAAGTACCTGCCTGGTCGCCCCTGATTGGTGGCAACCCCCCCCCCCCCCCCCACTAAATCTGCATTTTTTTGCGCATTTATTTTAATGTAATACATTACATTCAAAATGTGCACAAAAAACGCATTATGCGATTTAAGAGAGATATGAATTAGCCCTAAAAGTTAATGCAGTGCATTTAAAATTTTCAAAAAAACGCATTATATGATTTTAAGAGAGACAGATGTTCATTTTCTAACCCAATGATGTGAATGAGCCCCAAATGACGAGTACCTGCCTGGTCGCCCCTGATTGGCGGCGAGCCCCCCCCCCACACTAAATCTGCATTTTTTTGTGCATTTATTTTAATGTAATACATTACATTAAAAATGTGCACAAAAAAATGCATTATGCAATTTAAGAGAGATATGAATGAGCCCTTAAAGATAACGCAATGCATTAAAAATGTGCAAAAAAAACGCATTATGCGATTTAAGAGAGACAGATGTTCATTTTCCAATGATGCGAATGAGCCCCAAATAACACTTGGTCGCCCCCAAGCCCCCCCCCCAGGCCGCCAATCCCCCCCACCCCCCCCCCCCCCCCCCCCGGGCTTTTTATTTTTTTTTATTTTTTAGCACATTTATTTTAAATGTAACGCGAAGCATTAAAAATGTGCACAAAAATGCAATTATGCGATTTAAGAGAAACAAAAGTAAATTTTCTAACTCAATGATGTGAATGAGCACCAAATGACAAGTTAGCTACCTGGTTGCCCCCTCTGATTGGCGGTGAATATCCCCCCTCCCCCAGTGCCCGCCAAATCTGCATTTTTTTCACATTTATTTTAAAATGTAATGCATTGCCTTCAAAATGTGCAAAAAAAACGCATTATACGACTTAAGAGAGACAGAAGTTAATTTTCTAACCCAATGATGCGAATGAGCCCCACATGACAAGTACCAACCTGGTTGCTCCCTGATTGGCGGCGAGCAACCCATCCCCCCGCCCCCCCCCCCCCCCCCCCCGGTAAATATGCATTTTCTTGCGCATTTATTTTAAAATGTAGCGCGAAGCATTAAAAGCGTGCACAAAAAAAAAAACAATTATGCGATATAAGAGAAACACACTCATTTTCTAATCCAGAGATGTGAATGAGCCCCAATTGACAAGTTACCCCACCTGGTCACCTCTGATTGGCAGCGAACCCGTTTTTAATTTGTTGCGTCAAAACGCCACGCAAAAAAAAAAAAAAACAAAAAAAAACACAAAACGCATTATGCGATTTAAGAGAGATTCGAGTTCATTTTCTAACCCGGTGATGTGAACGAGCCCTAAACAGGGAGGGCACTCACCCGGTCGCCCCTGATTGGCGGAGAGCCCCTGTGCCCGCCGATAACACGGGTAGCAGTTGGCGCGGTGGAAGCGGGATGCGGCGAAGGTGGCTCTTGCGGGGAGACTCCAGCAGAGGAGCCACACGCAGGAGAGGAGTCTCATGTTACCGGCGAGGAGGACGAGCTGCAGGCGATGAAGCCGGCTTTCCCCTTCACTCTCTTCTGTTTCGGAATTTTATTTTTTATGTTTTTTCTTTTTTTCTTATGTTGGGTTGTCAGGAAGTGTCGGGACCCCTCCCACCGTCCCTCCTCCTATGTCCCGTCTCCGGGGATCATCGGGGGGGACATTACGGTCCCCGGGAACGACGACACACGCCGGGGAGGAGGAGGGGGGGGGGGGGTGATACCTCCAGGCTCAGGAAGTCACACCGCCACCTCCTTTATACAATGTTACTTTTTTTTTGTCTTTTGTTTTTTTTCTAGAAACCTGAAGACAGAATTTCAAATGAAAACCACATTTTTTTTTTTGTAGAGAAGAGAACCAAGAATTTCCCGGGGAGGGGAGAGGAGTCGATCGGTCTCTTCTCATTCCAAAATCCGTCTCACCAAAAGAAGATTCCGGAGCAGAGGGTTTAGCCATAGATATATTACAGGACGCGTTTCGACTTACAGTTTTGGGGGGCAGTAAAAACGCACAGTTGAGCCACGTTTTTAGCACCCCCCCATAATCAGTGGATAGGGGCGTTCCCGTGTCGGAGCCCCGGTGCTCCCATTGGTAGAAACCATTCAACATGTTGCGACCAGACGCGACCTGATGGGGGACGAATGATGCCACAATCTCCACCACGTCCAATCAGAGAATGCTTTGTACTCATTAAAATAAATACATGGCGTTCTCTGACTGGACAAGGTGGAAAGGAGGGGGCGGATGATGTCACAATCTCCACCTCCTCCAACCAGAGAATGGCTTGTACTCACAGAAATAAGCTGTTCTCAGATTGGACAAGATGGAGAGGAGGGGGCGGATGATGTCACAATCTCCACCTCGTCCAATCAGAAAATGCTTTGTACTCATCAAAATAAATACAACGCTGTTCTCTGAGTGGACAAGGTGGAGAGGAGGGGGTGGATGATGCCACAATTTCCACCTTGTCCAATCAGAGAACAGCGTATATTTATTTTAATAAAATACAAAGCATTCTCTGATTGGACAAGGTGGAGAGGAGGGGGTGGATGATGCCACAATCTCCACCTCGTCCAATCAGAGAATGGCTTGTACTCACTGAAATAAGCTGTTCTCTGATTGGCCAAGGTAGAGAGGAGAGGGTTGGATGATATCACAATTTTAACCTTGTCCAATCAGAGAATGGCTTGTACGCACTGAAATAAACATAAGGCGTTCTCTGATTGGATGAGGCAAAAAGGAGGGGTGGATGATGTTATGATCTCCACCTCCTCCAATCAGAAAACACCCGGTGCTCATTGAAATAAGTACAAGCCGTTCTCTGATTGGATGAGGTGGAGAGGAGGGGGTGGATGATGTCACAGTCTCACTGTATGTCGCACCGACTACCCCAGTGATTGTCGGCTTCACCAGCAGCCCCCTCAGGATGTCAGGTATGAGCACATCATTACATATGGTGGCTCCAACCCCGCCTCCGTCCTGCTCAGGTGTACCGCCTCTTCTCCTGGACTGAAACAGCTTCCTCTGATTTCACCGCACACTGTGAGCTTCTCACAATGTGCATCAGAAGACACAGCAAGTCAGATAAAGCCCAGCCTCATTTCCTGGCTGGATGACATCCAACATCATCAATCCCTTTCCTCCTCAACCCCACTGTCCCAGTCCAACCCCTTTGATTGGATTTCAGTTCTTTCCATCATGGAGGCTCATCATCACATGTGGGCGTTACCTAGGGCGGTCAGCATACCAATTCAGCCTGCCTAGGACCGCCCACTTTTCCAGGCTGACACCCACCCATCAAGGCATTGTGATATTTGCATAACCCCTCCCACTGCTTACATCAGGACTGGGGGCTTTTGAGAGGAGTGCTGAGGGCGGGTGCTGTGATGTTATAAGGAAGCTAAGTACAGCCCCCTGCTGGCCCCTCCCACCACCCATGATCTGTCTGCATTGCATAGAGAAGCACAGAGACCAGCGATGACATCACTGACTCCAAGATAAGGTAATAAAAACGGGAAGATTTTATTTAATAATTTAATTTGTGTGTTGATGAGGCGGGAAAGGAGAAAGCGAAATATAAGAAGGATAAACTTTTGCTTTAGTACAATCGGCTCCGTTACAGAAGCGACTTTCACCTATCCTGAACCCCTCCCTAAGCCAAAAACAGACCCTCATTAGTCACAATATTGTATTCTTTTTCACAAAAAGAATAAACAGACAGTAAAAACAAATAATGAAAATAATAATAAAAAAATAAAAAAATTTAAAGCACACAAAACAACAATAAAAGAAAAAATGATCAATAACATGAAATAATAATATTAATAATAATAATACTTTTTTATTATCATTTATTTATTCTTAAAAAATATAGAACAATAATAATAATAATAAAATAATAATAGTAATAATATTATTATTATTTTTTAGAATAAATACATACTAATAAAAAAGTATTATTATTATTATTTGTAATTGATTATTTTAGATTTTTATTTATTATGTCATTATTATTTTTCTTAATTATTTATATTATTTGATTTTACTGTGTTTTTTCTGAGAAAAAGCATAAAATGTTGTGATTAAGGTGGGTCTGTTTTGTATTATTATTGTTGTAAGAATAAATACAAAATAATAAAAAAAAGTATTATTATTATCATTATTAATAATAATAAAAGTTATGGTGATTAATAATAACAATAAAAATAATAATATTAATATGAATAATAATAAAACTTTTTTATTATTATGTATGCACTCTAAGAAATATATATAATAATAATAATAATAATAATAATAGTAGTATTAATGCTGTTATTATATTTTTTTAAGAATAAATACATAATAAAAAAGTATTATTATTATTCATATTAATATTATATATTGTAATTGATCATCATTTGATTGTTATTTTGTGTGCTTTAAGTTATTATTTTTCTTAATTATTTTTATTTACTGTATGTTTTTTCTGTGAAAAAAGCATAAAATGACGTGACTAATGTGGGTCTGTTTATTATTATTATATATATATTTTTTTAAGAATAAATAAATCATAATAAAAAGTATTATTATTAGTAGTAGTAGTAATAATAATAATTGTTATGGTGATTAATAATAATAATAAAATATTATGAATAATAATATTAATAATAATAATACTTCTTTATTATTATGTAAGTATTCTTAAAAATATATAATAATAAAATATTATTGTTATTTTTTTAAGAATAAATGCCTAACAATAATAAAAAAATTAATATTATTTATTGTAATTGATCATTATTTGATTGTTATTTTGTGTGCTTTAAGTTATTTTTTTTTTTAATAATTTTTATTAATTTGTTTTTACTCTATGTTTTTTCTGTGAAAAAGGCATAATATGACATGACTAATACGGGTCTGTTTATTATTATTATATATTTTTTAATAATAAATAATAAAAAAAATATTATTATTATTATTAGTAATAATAATTGTTATGGTGATTAATAATACTAATAATACTACCACTAATAATAATAATAAAATATTACGAATAATAATAATAATAAAAATATTATCATAATTTTTTTAAGAATAAATACGTAACAATAAAAATTTATTATTATTATTCATATTAATATTTATTGAAATTGATCATTATTGGATTGTTATTTTGGGTGCTTTAAATTATTATTTTTCTTAAATATTTGTATTATTTCTTTTTACGGTATGTTTTTTCTGTGAAAAGGCATAAAATGTTGTGACTAATGTGGGTCTGTTTTTTATTATTATTATTATTTTAAGAATAAATAAATAATAATAATAGTAATAATAAAAACAATAATAATGATGATAATAAAATAATGATCAAATATAATAATAATCCTTATTCTAATGCCCTGTACACGCGATTAGATTTTCCAACAACAAATATGAGCTTGTTGGCGGAAAGTCCGACCGTGTATATGCTCCATCGGACATTTGTTGTCGGACTTTCCTCCAACAAATGTTGGCTAGCAGGTTCTCAAATTTTCCTCCAAACAAGTGTTTGTTGTCGGACTTTCCGATCGTGTGTACACAAGTCCGTCGCACAAAAGTCCACGCATGCTCGGAATCAAGGACGAGCCAGAAGCGCTCGGTCTTGTAAAACTAGCGTTCGTAATGGAGATATCACATCGGCTCGCCGTACGTCTTGTACTTCACTACGTTCGTAATTGTTGGCCAACATTTGTGTGACCGTGTGTATGCAAGACAAGTTGGAGCCAACGCCCTTCCTACAAAATTCCACGGTTTTGTTTTCGGAAAGTCCGATCGTGTGTACGGGGAATTATTATTACTATTTATTATTAACTACAACAATAATAATAATAATAATAATAAACAAAACAAGAAAAAAAAACTTAATGAGATAAACTAAACAACTAAACTTTTTTAAATATATAGAACAAAACTCCTTTAAAAAAAAAAAAAGCACATGTCACACCAGCCTGGTCCAATAGGAACAGGTGGTGTTGCGATGCCCGGGTGCAGACTGTGGGTGGCATTCCAGCATTGTGGGGGGGCAGCATAATTACCTCCCAGAAATGTGTCGCCATGTGAAATCGCCATGACGTGTTTCTACAACACAGAGGTGAATTATTAGGACGCCGCGCATTTATAGGCCACATGTGGGATAAGACCGACATTTACGGCTCACGCCGAAGGCCTTGAACCGGTTAGTCGCGGTTGCAGCCAATTCCCCAGAGAGACGCAAAGTCAAAATATTTTGCTGCTTGCATCGAATACAAACCGCGCAATAATGACCGACAACCGCCATTTCTAAGAAGGCTTACCGCGCATATGAATGCATGTGCAGGGATTTGATTTTTGGTTCCTGGGTATGGCCAGTACATGTCTTCGGTGAGCAGACTTGGGGCAGCTTCTATTGTACAGCATGACCCCTCCCTCCCCCCCCCCCCAATGTATACAGTGTAGAAGAAGAAAAGGCTGAAGGGCCCCTGATTTATGTTTTCCTGATTTGGAGCGTCTCCAGGGGCCCAAACCCACCTGAGCATTTCCTAATTCACTTTTCATTAAAATCAATAGAAACACACGAGGGCCGCATGTTGTGGCCCCCAATAAGTTTCAAAGGGAGCCCCCCTCGAAAATGTGCCCAACACTCATGAGTTTCCCATGTTTGCTTGCCTAGTAAGTAGCCTCCCATTAGCTAAAAATCATTTTGTAAAAAAATTGCTAAGACATGAAGCCGGGGGGGGGAGGGGGGCGTAGCTCCAATCACTCGCTATGAGTGGAATCTACATTTCAGCTATTCAGTCAACTGGCTGGTATTTTAGCATAGCAGTTACAATTTGCCAGGTAAATGTGGGATAAGGAAACTAGCGCTCTACCTGCTTGTACATGTATGAAGTGAGAGAGAGAAAAAGAGAGAGAGAGAGTAGAGAGAGAAAGAAAGAAAGAGAGAGAAAATAAAATGAAAGATAGAGAGAGAGAAAGAAAAAGAGTGAAAGGGAGAGAGAACGAGATTGAGAGAGAGAGAGAGAAAGGGAGTGAGAGAGAAAGAAAGAGAGAGAGAGAGAAATACAGAGAGAGAGAACGAAAAAGAGAGTGAAAGAGAGAGAGAACGAGATTGAGAGAGAGAGAGAGAGAAAGGGAGTGAGAGAGAAAGAAAGAGAGAGAGAGAGAAATACAGAGAGAGAGAACGAAAAAGAGAGTGAAAGAGAGAGAGAACGAGATTGAGAGAGAGAATGAATGAGATGAAAGAAAGAAAGAGAGAGAGAGAGAGATCAAGAGAGAGAGAGCAAAATAAAGAGAGAGAGAGATCAAGAGAAAGTTAGAAAGAGAGAGAGAACAAAAAAGAGAGAGATTGTGCAAGAAAAAGAGAGAGGGGGAAGAGAGAGTTGGAGAGAGAGAGAGAGAGATAGAAAGAGTATGAGAGTGAAAAAGAGGGAGAGAGAGAAAGAGAGAGAGAGCATGTGGGGGGGGGAGAGAAAGAAAGAACGAGAAAAAAAAAAGCATGAAAGAGAGAGAGAAAGAGAGAGAGAGAGAGAGAGAAAGAAAGTGTGAAAGAGAGAGGGAGAAAGAGAGGGAAAGAGAGAGAGGGGGGAGAGATAGAGAGAGAGAAACAGAAAAAGCGAAAGAAAGAGAAAGTTGAGGGGGTGAGAAGGAGGGAGGGAGATAGAGAGAGAGAAAGTTATAAAGTGAGTGAGAACGAGAAAGAAAGAAAGAAAAACAAGAGAATGAGAAAGAGAGAGAGCGAGAAAGAAAGTACAGAGCCGGGTGGAGGAATGTACCACCCAGACTAGTTCAGCTTCTGTATGTGTATAATCGAAGCTTCAGCTACTCTTTCAACTGTCTTTTTTCAGCAAAGCAGTTAAAATTAGCCAGGTAGACATGAGATAAGGTAACTATGAAACTACTACCTGCTTGTAAATGTTAATGTATTTTTTGGAAAGAAAGAAGGAAAAATAAAATAGAGAAGATATCATGTTCTATACAGTCATGAAGTTTCGAATATTCGGGACTCTGATGTCAGATTTGTAGGAACAATGGTCGTGTTCATCTTCTCCTGGATACAAACATTTGTGATGATAAAGACACACGGAGTAATGTCAGGAATGTCTCTGCAGAGGCTTGGCATACACGGCAGAGTTTACTTTGGGCGCTGTAATGACAGGAATGGGGCAATGACAGCACAGCCACATCGGCACGCCGCCCCGACATGTCCCATTGGAGACATAATAGAATTTAATTCCTGAATGATTTATCTCCACGGTCTGCAGACATGAAGTTTGCATGCAACCATCTCCCTGTATTGTCTCGTTGACAGAAAAATTGGGAATACACATAGCAGACCTAATCTGCTGCTAACAGCGCACCTGGTACAAATAAAGAGAACCTGTTATGGAAAAAACACACACACACTATATGGCCAAAAGTTTTCTGGACATCGAATTCCAAAACCATGGACATTGTTATGTAGTTGCTCCCCTACCCCACTCTTCTGTGGAGGCTTTCCACAAGATTTTGGAGGGTGTCTGTAGGCCATACAGGCAAAACAAAACATTTGTGAGGTCAGGTACTGATGTTGAATGAAAAGAGGGAAACATTAAGCAATTGATTCAAGATGTTTCTTTGCAATATTGGGTGGAGTTGCCATTTAAGTTACAGCACCTCTTACCTTGACAGCTTTTTCCATCCTCCTTCAGTGTTTGGCCCTCTGGACACTTGCAGTAGAAACTTCCGATTGTATTACAGCACTGCACCTCACATCCTCCGTTTGCGGTCTCGCACTCATTAACATCTGAAAGACAGAATGGAAACTGCGTAAGGCTAGGAAGCAAACAATAACGCTATCTGTCCAATAGGTGTAAACCCTAACTGATCACTTGTAGTCTCCATCGAAGGCTTGTATGACAGGGTGACAACGCAGAAGGAAAACTGGGAGACAGGGACAGAGCGTTGTCACCCTATAACAGGAAGTGTATAACCAGGGACTTTCATGGTACGTTCCCAAGGATTTTTTTTATATAAATAATGGAAGTGGCAGATTTCAGAAGACTGAAAATGACTTTTGATGGTCATATGGACCAGTGTCCGTAGAACCTCCTTCTTCACCACAATCTATAATGAAGGGGAACCGCTGAGCCTTCAAAACATTTTTATTTTACGTTTCATTTTTATGGTCTTTTATTTTCCGTTTCATTTTTATGACTTTTTTTATGGCTTGTGACTTTTGATGGTCAAATGGACCAGTGTCCCTAGAAGCGCTTTCTTCACCACAATCTATAATGAAGGGGGACATATAAGCAGCACTGCTCATGGCTCGCACAGCACGCATTACTGACTCTGCGAACGGCAGAGCGTTGGCACCGCTAATCATTGGTAACTATATTGTGGATTTGGCTAATGTTATTAATTTTCTAACTTTCCTTATCCCTTTATCATTTACTCATTCCTTTGCTTTCATCACTTTCAGGGGTCTATCAGCCAGATATCATTCACTTTGACTGCCTGGCTGCTTACAAACCTGGATTATTGATGATATAGTGATCTTGTACATTGCCTATGAGATTGCTCCAGTTTGCTACCAGTTCTTTGGTTTCAGCTTATATATAACCTTGAAGGTATGAGCATATACGGTATTTCTTTTTTTAGAATCTGCAAGATCTAACTATATTTATTCTTGGCTATCACATTTATTCCCAATTCTTCCCTGCTTTTTGTTTTCAATTCAGTTTTTTAATTAGTATTGGATGGAGTATTATAGTGAGGCTTTTGCCCTATCCCTTCTTGTCTCGGAGGCTAATCTATATATTTAAAATTATCTACAGCATACTGTCTATATTTGTGTATTATTTCTTGGTTTTTCACTATTCAATTTTTTAGTGCTGACTTACCCCCCTGGTCAAATGGACCAGTGTCTGTAGAACCGCTTTCTTCGCCACAATCTATAATGAAGGGGAACCGACTTTTGATGGTCAAATGGACCAGTGTCCGTAGAACCTCTTTCTTCACCACAATCTATAATGAAGGGGAACTGTGGAGCCTTCAAAACATTTTTATTTTACGTTTAATTTTTATGGTCTTTTTAATGGCTTGTGACATTTGACGGTCATATGGAAGAGTGTCCGTAGAACCGCTTTCTTCGCCACAATCTATAATGAAGGGGAACCGACTTTTGATGGTCAAATGGACCAGTGTCCGTAGAACCGCTTTCTTCACCACAATCTATAATGAAGGGGAACCGTTGAGCCTTCAAAACATTTTTATTTTACGTTTAATTTTTATGGTCTTTTTGAGGGCTTGTGACATTTGACGGTCATATGGACCAGTGTCCCTAGAACTACTTTCTTCACCACAATCTATAATGAAGGGGAACCGCTGAGCCTTCAAAACGTTTTTAGTTTACGTTTAATTTTTATGGTCTTTTTATGGCTTGTGACTTTTGATGGTCAAATGGACCAGTGTCCGTAGAACCTCTTTCTTCACCATAATCTATAATGAAGGGGAACCACTGAGCCTTCAAAATGTTTTTATTTTACGTTTCATTTATGTTTTATGAACCACTGAACCTTCAAAACATTTTTATTTTAGGTTTAATTTTTATGGTCTTTTTATGGCTTGTGACTTTTGATGGTCAAATGGACCAGTATCCGTAGAACCTCTTTCTTCACCACAATCTATAATGAAGGGGAACTGTGGAGCCTTCAAAACATTTTTATTTTACGTTTAATTTTTATGGTCTTTTTAATGGCTTGTGACTTTTGATGGTCAAATGGAGCAGTTTCCTTAGAACCTCTTTCTTTAACACAATCTATAATGCAGGGGAACCGCTGAGCCTTCAAAACATTTTTATTTACATTTTATTTTAATGACCTTTTTATGGCTTGTGACTTACTGGATTTTTACTGGACCCAAAACTTATGGCGCTCTCTTTTTTCAACTATTCTACAGACACTCCAAAGATCCTTTAGGGCACTTTGGCTTATAGAGAGCTTCTTCTATGTCTAACTCAAGGACTACCTCCAGATTGTGGTGACAGTTCGGTCCAAACACAAGCTCAGACCCAACCTTGAGTGTTCAGGCGTTTGGACAAACGTCATGTACTGTATAATAGTAGTATTAAGTCTGATATTATACATGACAGCTTGGTCAGGTTTCAGTGGTTGTTAAAAAGGAGGTCCAGGCTCCCCCCAAAAAATGTAAAGTCAGCAGCTACAAATACTGTAGCTGCTGACTTTTAATATTTGGGCGCTTACCTGTCCAGGCATCAAGTGGTGTCCTCACCCCAGCCCATTCTTCAATTGGCTATCGGGTGCTGGCTCCACCATCTCAACTAAGGGAAACTGCTGGTTTCCTACTGCGCTTGCGTAAAGCATGCTGCGCCTTGTGGAAAGGGCCGCAGTCTTCTGGTACCTGTGAAGTGTCAGAGAAGGCTGCAGGAAAGAAGGAGGGGGTTGAACTTCCAGCTCAGTTCGCCATGTTTGCTCAGTTCGGGAGCTGGACAGGTACCAGCTCCCGAAGTGGGAGATGGTATCTGTCAAAATTGGGTACCCAACAGGGGTGGCCCGTCCATTAAAGACGCACAGGTGCCGCCCCCTCTATCCACAGCAACCCCCTACATGGTTAATGGAGAGATTCATGCATATCCATGGCCGCCGCGGCCACCCCCTATTCATGCATCCGGCCCCTTTCAGGATGCCGGGCATCTGAATTACAGCGGTGGGGGTGTTTTTTTGAAGCACCTGATTAGAGCCATGGGCTCTAACAGGCTTCAAAATAGGGTGGACTTGGAGTGCAGAGCATCTTGCTTGGAGTCCACACAGGTGTATTAGAAAACCAAATGAATATTTCCTTTTTTAACACTGAATCGCCTCTCCGCCAATCAGGAAGCGTGGGTCTGTTACCCATTTGCCAATTGGTTGAACGGTCAGGCGATCCTATTGGGCGCCTAGGAGGAGGGGAGGAGAGGAGGGGAAGAGACACACGGCGGAAACCGATGTGATTTCAGAACAGAAGAGGACACAGGGGACGCTGCCAGATCCCTGCCGCTGTGTGCCCGTCCATGCCCGATGTGCCCGCCGATCCCCGCCCCTGATGGGGTAAGTGTCGGTGGACCAGCAGGCAGCAGGGGGGGGAGTGATGATGTGCCGCGGGGGAGTGGTTGTTTGCCACCCCCGCAAACAAAAAAACAGCAGCCGCCACTGGTACCCACATCCCCTGCCCCCCAAAAGGTGCCAAATATGGCAGCAGAGGGAGTGGGGAGGCAGACAAGTGGAACTTCCCCTTTTGGGTGAAGTTGTGCTTTAAGGAAGTTGGGGGGTGCAGGTACCACCGGGTCCTTAACCACCAGTGACATCACTGGTCCCATTACCTTACTATAAGTATTTTATGGCAAATTACTGCAGAAAACCAGTTAATTCCAAGAAGTTCACATACTTCTTTGGCACTACATTGATGGGAATCCCCAGTCATTTGAACAAAGGGGCGGCGATAATTAAAAAGAAAAAAAAGGGTGTGGGCTTCCTCACAAATCCAATACCAGACCCTGATACCTTTCCAAGAAGAAACCCCATGACAAAACACCTTAACTAAATGTTCATTAGGACAAGGGCCTCTTCCCCACAACCCTGGCCCAGTAGTTGGGGGGGGGGGTCTGCAGATGGGGGGGATTTTTAAATCTGGAAGCCACTTTAACAATGGAGTGGTTCCCAGATACCCCCCCACTCCCATGGTGTCAGTTCAAGAGTCCAGCGCTTTACCCATCCAGCTTCAATTTCCCAACAGATAAGTAAACTTCAATCTCCCAGACTCTTACCAGATTTGTTAACCCAAACATGAGAAATTAGTCTGATAAAGTCATATTCACCAAACCTTCTGTGTCTTCTCTATTTATTTGTAATTGTGTAATTACTCAAAAAGATATGTAACGGTACCCTCGTAAGGGCTGCTGAGTTGGTTATAGCAATCCGCCAATCCCCCTGCTTGCCGACCTCCCACGCACCATGTAAAGACATTAAGCAGTCAATGATTTGGTTTTCGTTCTCTTTATTGATGGGAAATAACTTGGATGAAACTAGGGAGGTATGAGAAGCCCATATAGATTTTGTATATTGAAGGGTATCATCCATGGCCTTGGCCTACTATATGGATTTTCCCCTGTAGAATCCTCACTGCAGACTATTGCTTCTTCTGTTACTTGGCATATCTGACTGAAGATTCATTACTCAACTGCTTCCAGTTGGAACAAGAAGAATCACTCTGAATAATTCCCCTCTAGACTGATGTGGTTTTCCTGTTACATATCAGAGAGCCAAAGGCCTATACCGCCTATCTTCCATGGCTCAGAGAATTAAACAGCCTCACAGTCTCAGGAAGTTGCTACCAATGCACACATACAGGATCTCCCCTCCTGATGACTTGGCACATGGCATAAGATAGAACTACTGTTCCCAGCCTGTTCACTTCTGTTCATGCTGTGCTCCCCGGCCACACAGCATGCTACACTACTCGCTCTAGCTTTTACTTCTTCTTTACGTTACACGGACCTTCTCCTTTGGGTCAAAGTCTTGTGTTCCCCGGTCACAGAAACTCGATACTAATGGTGCGTACACACGACCGGACTTTCCGTCAGACTAGGTCCGATTGGATCAGTCCGTCGGACAATCCGATCGTGTGTGGGCTAGTCCGGTTGTTTTTTGGGGGAAAAAAAAAAAATCAGACGGACCTAGAAATAGAACATGTTTCAAATCTATCCGATGGACTCAATTCCAACGGACTAAAAATCTGGAAAACCGTTCGTCTTTGTGCTGGTCCGACTGACCAAATACGACGCAAGGACAGCTATTGGCTACTGGCTATTGAACTTCCTTTTCTACGGATAGTGTCCGCCCCGTACTGCGCAGGCGCAGCGCTTGCGCAGTACGGAGGACAAGGAGACGCCGAAAGTTTCCGAAGTTGAACAGCTGACCATGAGCTGTACACGGCGCCTGCAAACTTAATAGCCACCGCTTTGCAACAGGGGCCCATCGCGGGCTCGCTTCACTCGCCATAATAAAAAAAACAGAAGCAAAACACACTGTAACTTTTTATATCTTGTACAGATTGCATAGGGTTACGGGGGTGTATATTGCCTCCCTTATTACCCTATAGAGCAACACGTAAATCCCGTCAGCCAGAGAGTAGTCTAATTACTTTCAAATAGACATCCCTCTAGTCCTCTTGAACCATACCATAGCATAAACAAAAAAATGTATGGAAAGAATCCAAAAAAAGAGGACAGCCCGGGTATAACAAGATTTTATTAAAGCTTTTCCACACACGTATATACAAAAATTACTAATAAATATCCCTCATTATATTCAAAACCCTTAAGGTCTTAATATGACACCGGTGTCTCTTATCTATGTATCTGCATACACCACACCAATTCCATCCACACAATTAATTACATTTTCTACAGAGAGATACCAAAAAATGGCAATATAAAATTTGATGAAAAAAATGTATATAGGTTTATATCAAAGAAAAAAATTATACTGTAAATAATTTCCTCCAAGGTAAGATTAATATATTTGGCTTCACTCGCCACATTTGGTCCAATTGGATGGTGGGGCTTGAACCTGGGCCGTGTAGAGCTGATCACCTTCGGAGACTTTTCTCCTTTGTCCTCCGTACTGCGCAAGCGCAGTATAGGGCGGACACTATCCAATGGGGGGGACAGTATTGGACAAGACACCCTGCCACTCAGGTCTCAAGCCCAGCCTCCTTTCCAGAACGATTCTTCTGAAAGCAGGGGAGGATCTCCGAGCCAGAGTACAGGTGACCACACCCCCCCCACTATACTGACACTCCCATTCCCAAATCAAAACAACCAGGCCTAAAACAACACACAGGCCTGGCTAAATTTACCTGCAGCTAGAAAAATACTACTTTAGCACCTACCTTTAGGTAGAGGGTGATAAATAAATAAATTTTTTTTTTTAAAAACCCCCGCATTTTACATCCACCAGCAATCATGTCTTCCAGAGATAAAGATCCAAAACGCCTGCCATCCCAATAAAATAAAAAATTGCCCCAGGATTTAGCACCCGAACTTTAGTCATGTTCTCCAAACCTTGGTCAAACCGATCCCAGGTGTGTTTGGCTAATCCCTACTCCAGATTTGGGTCCACTAATGCCGCGTACACACGCGACTGGACTTTTTCGACGGACTAGGTCCGACAGACTTTCAGCAGAGCTCTGACGGACTTTCTGAATGAACAGACTTGGCCACACACAATCACACCAAAGTCCGACGGATTCGAACGTGATGACGTACGACCGAACTAGAATAAGGAAGTTCATAGCCAGTAGCCAATAGCTGCCCTAGTGTCGGTTTTTCGTCCATCGGACTAGCACACAGACGACCGAATTTCTCAATAGGAACTGGGTCCGTCGGAGTTCCAGGAAAAAACATTTGAAACATGTTCTATTTCGTGTGTACCTGGCATTAGACTTCTAACCCTGAAAACTCCTGCCTCCAGCAGGCTGATGACATCATCTGAGCCTAGGCACTGTCATTAGAACGGAGCTCAAGGGTGGCTTTTTAAAGCCGAGCTACGCGGCATCTGAGCACCAAAAACCACAAACGCTATTTAATTCATTTTATGGCAATTTACCTGGCATAAAGCCAGTTGATTCCACGGGGTTCATATACTTTATTCATTTTTTTAGCACTGTACTGGGCTGGGAATCCCTAGTCTTGTGAGCAAAGAGGCATGGATAGTTAAAAAGAAAACAGGGCTTTTTTTTTATTATTCAAAAGGAAACTCCCCCAATCCCCCCCCCCCCCCCCCATATCTATTAATGTCTCCAAGCTTTATGTTGTTGGGAAATCACTTAGAAAAACACCCACCCAAGCATTTCTAGCCATGACCATCTTCAGTAAGGGCAGATGATTCATGTAGCATTTACTTCCTGGAATCCATTTGCCCTTAGCTCAGACATACATGCAGGGGGTGTACTTAGCTGAGGAAACTTCTCCCCTAGCTCTCTACTGTCCCTGATTTTGAGGGACTGTCCCTGATTTGGAACAATGTCCCTCTGTCCCTCTTTCCTCCTCATGTGTCCCTCATTTTGATCTGATCTATATAGTTGTATATAAAATGCACTTTTTATCAGTGCTAAACCTTTCCTACAATTTCTAAATTGCTGCATTTGTAAATTTTAGGGGCCAATATAAAGGAATAGTAGTGGTTAAAAAAAAAAAAGCCCTTGTGGTTTAAATTAACTTTTTTTGGTTAATTCTTTAAAGGGGTGCAACGGGGGCATGTCCCATGCCTACATACGTTTGCTAGTAGGTGTCTTTCATTTCCATCTCAAAATGTTGGAAGGTATGCTCTCCTGAAGATTCCTGGGATGTATGAAGCCGCGTACACACGGGCGGATTGTATGGCCTACTTAGTCCGTCATACAATCAGACGGACAGTCCGTCATACTTTCGAATGAACGGACTTGACCACACACGGATGCACAAACAGTCCGTCGAAAGCTTGCGCGATGACGTGTACAGCACGTACGACGGGACTAGAAATAGGAAGTCCAATACACAGCAATGCAACCTTTCGCCGTGTAAATCCTTTCTGAGCATGCGCCATTCTTAGTCCGTCGAACTAGCCTACTGACGAGCGGATTGTCCGCTGAAACCAAAGTATGACGGACAGTATTAGGGCCGGTTCACACTGCGGGCGATGCGAGGCGACACGACTTGCCTCGCCGCAATCTGACAAGTCGCCTCCGTTCTGTACAATGGAACCGTTCTGAGAGGAGCGACTCGAGTCGCTCCGACTCAGAAAAAAGGTTCCTGTACTACTTCTGGGCGACCTCGGGGCGACTTGCATTGACTTCTATACAGAAGTCATTTGCAAATCGCCGCTGAGGTCGCGGCAAGGCAAGTCGGTGTCGCCTCTCATCGCCCGCAGTGTGAACCGGCCCTTACGGAAATTCCGAAATACTTAGTACGCCAGACTGCACGCTGAAAAAGTCCGCTGAAGCCCACACACGAGCGGACTGTCCGTGACTTTACAATTTTCCCAGGCCAGAAACCGGGAAATAACTGAAGAAATGTTTAAAACAACTAAATATATCTATGTATTAATTCTAGCAGCATAATCTAATAATAAAGCTAGCAAAAGTCAATGTTGGTTGAGAGAGTAATGCCGCGTACACATGACCGGACTTTTCAACGGGCCTGGTCCGACGGTCTTCCCGACGGACTTTCGGCGGAGGTCTGACCGACTTTCTGAACGAAACGGACTTGGCCACACACAACCGGACTAAGTCTGTTCGAAAGTCCTTTCGTTTGATGACGTAAACGGGACTAAACAAGGAAGTTCAATATCCAGTAGCCAATAGCTGCCCTTGCGTCGTATTTGGTCTGTCGGACCAGCACACAGACGAACGGTTTTCCCGATTTTTAGTCCGTCGGACTCGAGTCCGTCAGATAGATTTAAAACATGTTCTATTTCTAGGTCCGTCTGACTTTTGGGGGGGGGGGGGGAAGTCCGCTGGAGCCCACACACGATCGAATTGTGCAACGGATTCCGGTCCAAGTCTGCCATAAAGTCCGATCGTGTGTACGCGGCATAAAGTTCCACTTTAATAATAAAAGGTGGAACATATCTGAAAAATTATGCTGTTGCTGTATAACGTGACACGCCAGTAATCTATTCTAGCAGACTTGTAATATAATGCCGCGTACACACGACCGGACTTTTCAACATCAAAGGTCCGACGGAACGATTCCGGCAGACCATTCGATCGTGTGTGGGCTGCAGCAGACTTTTGATTTGCAAAAATCTGACAGACTTTAGAAATGGAACGTTTCAAATTTTTCCGCCGGAACTCCGCCGGACCCAGTTCCTACCGAGAAATCCGCTCGTGTGTATGCTAGTCCAACGGACAAAAACCGACGCTAGGGCAGCTATTGGCTACTGGCTATGAACCTCCTTATTCTAGTCCGGTCGTACGTCATCACGTTCGAATCCGTCGGACTTTGGTGTGATTGTGTGTGGCCAAGTCCGTTCATTCGGAAAGTCCATCAGAACTCTTTCAGAACTCCGTCAGAACTCCGTCGAAAGTCTGTCGGACCTAGTCCCTCAAAAAGTCTGGTCGTGTGTACGCGGCATTACTCGAAGGTCCACTTTGTTCTTGTGACACCATTGGTAATGTTTTATATTTATTAGTGGTGAAAAGGCAAAAAAAATTTAATAAAAAAAAAAACCTTCAACCCTGAAACGGAAACTTCTGTGGAACCCCAAGAGGTTTTCGACAACATTATCTCCTGACTGCATGGTGATTTCTTCGAGTGGACAATTGCTGATGGACATGTTGGAATGGTTTGCGATAAGCAGGAGATGAGGCCAGTGGAAACAGATGACTCCCCCCCCCCCCCCCCCCACATCCAGCTGTTCAGAAGGAGAGAGGCTGAAACTCATCCGAGAAAAACATCTGGTGTGTCAAAAAATCTTTCATACGCTCCTCTTGGTTCAGAAGCCAGGTGAGAGCAGATATAGAATATGACTTCATGCGTTTGGACAACGCTTGGATTCCATTCATAACTATTCCATTTGTTGTAGATCAAGTAAACCTGAGTGTTTCAAAACAAGAAGAGGATGCAGGATACATAAGCAGTATGTTCCCATCGGTGTATATGCCAACCTCTACCTCTTCCAATAAAAGTCACCCTTGCCCTCCTCCCTCCTTCTACCTTCTGTGAGGACCTGGGTCTGAACCTGCAACCTCGGACAATGTCTCTTCTTGCTGAGCCACCTGGAATTCTGGACAACTCCCTGAACAATTCTCTGAATCACCTTGCCTTGTTTCTCTTGAACCCTTTGCTCCCCCCCATGAACTTCCCATTTTAGCCATGCCTTTGCACTTCCATATGCAAAATGCATAAGCAGAAGTTTCTATAGTGTATACGCCATGTCAAAACAATATGCCAACCTTAGCCTAATGATGGGGCACTATTCTTCCCACTGACACCAGTGATGGGGCATTATTCCTCCCATTGACACCAATGATGGGGCACTATTACTCCCACTGATACCAATGATGGGGCACTATTCCTTCCATCGATACTAATGATGGAACATTATTCCTCCCACTGACACCAATGATGGGGCAGTATTTCTCCCACTGACACCAATGATGGGGCAGTATTCCTCCCACTGACAGCAATGATGGGGCACTATTCCTCCCACCGATACCAATGATGGGGCACTATTCCTCCCTTTGATACCAATGATGGGGCACTATTCCTCCCACTGACACAAATGATTTGGCACTATTCCTCCCACTGACACCAAATGATGGGACACTATTCTTCCCATTGACATCAGGGATGGGGCACTATTCCTCCCACTGACACAAATGATGGGGCACTATTCCTCCCACTGACACCAAGGATGGGGCACTATTCCTCCCACTGACACCAATGATGGGGCACTATTCCTCTTACTGATACCAATGATGGGGCGCTATTCCTCCCACTGACACCAATGATGGGGCACTATTCCTCCCACTGAGACCAATGATGGGACACTATTCCTCCCACTGACACCAATGATGGGACACTATTCCTCCCACTGACACCAATGATGGGGCACTATTCCTCTTACTGATACCAATGACGGGGCGCTATTCCTCCCACTGACACCAATGATGGGGCACTATTCCTCCCACTGAGACCAATGATGGGACACTATTCCTCCCACTGACACCAATGATGGGGCACTATTCCTCTTACTGATACCAATGATGGGGCACTATTCCTCCCACTGTCACCAATGATGGGGCACTATTCCTCCCACTGACGCCAATGATGGGGCGCTATTCCTCTCATTGACACCAATGATGGGACACTATTCCTCCCAATGACACCAATGATGGGGCGCTATTCCTCTCATTGACACCAATGATGGGGCATTGTTACTGAAGCCAGGACATTTTCTACTATTACTGGCCCCTCTAAAGTCTGAAGGATAATAAACGGGTTCTTTGTTTAGAAAGTTTGGAGTACCCCTTTATTGCATTGCAACGGCAAAATCTTTTCAGTATACTGTACATGTCTTTTGAATCTCCCCCATTGCAGCTCCCCGGCATTTTCCCCTTTGGTGCCCTTCTGGGCAATTCATTTATACAACAGTCTGAAAAGCTATTAGCATTGTCCATTAACAATTCGCAGTCTGCACGCAGTTCAGGGGACAGGCACCGCGCCGGTCGGCGTTTGGATTAAACTCGTGTTTGTCTCATTACTTCCCGAGCAAAAATTACCCGGCAGAAGAGCTTCGAAGCTTCTTTTGTACTGCGGGTAATTACGGCGGGGCCGCCGATAGTTCTTGCAGGAGAAATTACGGGTGTCCCTTCCGTGACCCGCGCGCGCTTTTAATCCCCCCCCCAGAATGTCCGGACTAGACCTGAGAACGTTAGAATCTCATAATGAGCCCATTACATCGATGGATGGACAAGTCTAATTACCACACTAAATAGGTAGCACACTAAATTGGCAAAGTTATTTGCAAACGATTGGCGAGCGCGGTCTTTGAGGGTTTCATTGTTTGGGAAAAGAGGAGCGCGTATCCGGAGATGCAGCACCCCCCCCCCCCCCCCCAATAAAAGAAAGACACTCTACCTCTGGAAAGCAGAATAGAAACTCGCAATGAAGGAACAACTGCAGAACACACAATATATTGTCAAAAGTATTGGGACACTGCCTTTACACGCACATGAACTTTAATGGCATCCCAGTCTTAGTCCGTAGGGTTCAATATTGAGTTGGCTCCGCCCTTTGCAGCTATAACAACTTCAACTCCTCTGGGAAGACCGTCCACAAGGTTTAGGAGTGTGTCTATGGGAATGTTTGACCATTCTTCCAGAAGCACCTTTGTGAGGTCAGGCACTGATGCTGGACGAGAGGACCTGGTTTGCAGTCTCTGCTCCAATTCATCTCAAAGGTGTTCAATCGGGTTGAGGTCAGGCCAGTCAAGTTCCTCCACCCCAAACTCGCTCATCCATGTCTTTATGGATCTTGCTTTGTGCTCTGGTGCGCAGTCATTTTAGAACAGGAAGGGGCCATCCCCAAACTGTTCCCACAAAACTAGTAACATGAAATTGTCCAAAATGTCTCGGTATGCTGACGCCTTAAAAGTTCCCTTCACTGGAACTAAGGGGCCGAACCCAACCCCTGAAAAACAACCCCCACACCATAATCCCCCCTCCACCAAATGATTTGGACAAAGCAAGGTCCATAAAGACATGGATGAGCGAGTTTGGGGTGGAAGAACTTGACTGCCCTGCACAGAGTCCTGACTTTAACCCGATAGAACACCTTTGAGATGAATTAGAGCGGAGACTGCGAGCCAGGCCTTCTCATCCAAGATCAGTGCCTGACCTCACAAATGCTCTTCTGGAAGAATGGTCAAACATTCCCATAGACACACTCCTAAACCATGTGGACGGCCTTGCCAGAAGAGTTGAAGCTGTTATAGCTGCTAAGGGTGGGCCAACTAAAACATGATGGCCGAAACGCGTTGGGGTCCATGTATTGCTTTTGACCATGCAGCCAATAAAGTCATTTATATATGGATAACGCTGAGCTGCCGGTTCTGTCTTACCTTTCAACATTACCCACTTGCTGATTGTCTAACTGTGAATTTATGTCGGCTTTCCGATAAAAGTGTTCGCATCGGCTGATTCACCACAAGATCAATTTTAGAAGCGTCCGGAAAGACGCCCCCCCCCCCCTTCCTCCCTGCCGCCGCTTCCCAGGCTATCGTTACCAATTGCTGAGCCCGGGAACCATCCGCCATGGGCAGGGTTTTCCTATAGAAATAACCTATGGCAGGATGGCCAAAGCTCATCTCTACGCCCTTGGAGGACCGACGGAGCGACGTCACTTCCGATTCTCGGGCCATGTAAACATGATTTATTTTTTTTCTTAAAGCAAAAGCTAAAAAATGGTTTGGATCTTTTTTGCTTTTAAGGGTAGAAGAGAGATTTGGGGGTCTTTTAGACCCCAGATCTCTCCATAAAGAGGACCCGTCATGCTGTATTGTTATTGCAAGGCACGGTTACATTTCTTGCCATACCAATAAAAGTGATCCATTTTTTTTTAAGTGCACAGTATACAAATGAAAGAAATATAATAAAATAAAATAAAAATTTAAAGCGCCCCGCCCCCACGTGCTTGTGCGTAGTCGTGAACTCATACATAGGTCACACCCACATATGTAAACAGTGTTTGCACCACACATGGGAGATATCGCTGCAAATGTCTGAGCAGTTTTGCAAAATGCGAAGGTAACCTTAATAGGCATTTTCAATATTTGAAAAAAATAAATAAAAATGATACTATTCCATGGTGATCCCGCCATGGAGGTCCTTGCTGAGGCCCTTCCTGTTATAGGGTGACAACGCTCTGTCCCCGTCTCCCAATCGTCCCCCTGCGTTGTCACTCTGTTACAGGGGCTTATGATGAAGGCCACATGTGGACGTTGCAGCTCACATCATAAAGACAGAGGAATGTTGGCCAAGAACACAACTCTGACTGAGAAGCTCCATAACTTTCCAAGACTTGTCAGAACACTGGAAACCATCGCACCCCATGTGCACACCGTGACAGCTCCAACTTATCAGATCAGCAGCTCCGACTGTTACACAGATGTTAATGATTCCGCTAAGCCCAAGAGGACCTGTCATCTGAACCAAGAGGCAGTTCTGCTAAGTCCAAGAGGACCTGTCATCTAAAGCAAGAGGCAGTTCCATTTAGCCCAAGAGGACCTGTCATTTGGACCAAGAGGCAGTTCCACTAAGCCCAAGAGGACCTGGCATCTAAACCAAGAGGTAGCTCCGCTAAGCCCAAGAGGACCTGTGATCTGAACCAAGAGGCAGTTCCACTAGGCCCAAGAGGAGCTGTCATCTGAACCAAGAGGCAGTTCTGCTAAGCCCAAGAGGACCTGTCATCTAAAGCAAGAGGCAGTTCCATTTAGCCCAAGAGGACCTGTCATTTGAACCAAGAGGCAGTTCCTCTAAGCCCAAGAGGAACTGTCATCTGAACCAAAAGGTAGTTCCACTAAGCCCAAGAGAACCTGTCAACTGAACCAAGAAGCAGTTTGGCTAAACCCAAGAGGACCTGTTATCTAAACCAAAAGACAGTTCTGCTAAGCCCAAGAGGACCTGTCATCTGAACCAAGACGCAGTTCTGCTAAGCCCAAGAGGACCTGTCATCTGAACCAAGACGCAGATCTGCTAAACCCAAGAGGACCTATCATCTGAACCAAGAGGCAGTTACACTAAGCCCAAAAAGCCCTGTCATCTAAACCAAGCCGAAGTTCCACTAAGCCCAAGAGGACCTGTCATCTGAACCAAGAGGCAGCTCCGCTAAGCCCAAGAGGACCTGTCATATGAACCAAGAGGCAGTTCCGCTAAGTCCAAGAGGACCTGTCATCTGAACAAAGAGGCTGTTCGGCTAAACCCAAGAGGACCTGTTATCTAAACCAAAAGACAATTCTGCTAAGCCCAAGAGGACCTGTCATCTAAATCAATAGGCAGTTAGGGGTGTCTAAAATAGTAGTGGATTTGTGCAAAGAGGATTAAAGCATATCTAAACCCAACGACAACAATTTAATAATTTTTCAGCTTACCAGTCCTTACACGTGATGGCTGCATTTGTTTTCTTTTTGGAAGCTAAAAAATGTTCAGCAACTACAGAGAATACCTGTTGATTCTGCCAAAAATGCAGCGACCTTGTCACTTCCAGCGAGATGAAAAGGCAGCACCCAGTAAACTCCTCATCCCACCAATCCACCATGTAAAAGAGATGAACAAAGACATGTTTGAAGTCCAGCCTTGGCATGGATCCCTCCATAGATACAATGGAGGAATGAGTATAGACATTAGGGAGAGGCACCGTGTTACTGGCAGGATCATTTGGTGAAAATAAAGGGAAAACAGCCTGAAAAAAAACCAAAAACATATGCAGCCAACGCTGTCTAAAAGCTGGAGTTCCGCTTTAACCATGGGTAAGTTCTGGGATTTGGAAGGAGGGAAAGTGTTGGAAAGGTTATGGTCAAAATAAAAGAAAACTCTCTATCAAATGGAGTTTCTTCTTAAAAAGCTGCTCACATGAAGAAAGTTGGGGGTCTTCTGACCCCTATGATAAAAGCGCCATCTAGTGGCATAAAGAAAAAAAATCTAGATGGCAAAGCTAAGATTCTGCAGACCGCAGGCGAACCCGAGACTTTTTTTCCCCCACCAGGTCTACTGTTCTGATCACAGTGCCCAATTGTCCTCAATTTGTAAATCTGGCCAGACACGAGGAAATCTCAAAGCACCTACTGACCTAAAGCAGAAATGTATGCATGCTACTATTACCACTCCTTGTAGTGGAGCCGCAAGGTCAATTGATGAGTTAGTTCTAGAAAAAAAGAGAGATCTACTTTCCCACTCTTTTGCACTTTAAGACCGGTCCCTGTAGCGTCCTTCCATAAGACCGGTCCCTGCAGCGTCCTTCCATAAGACCGGTCCCTGCAGCGTCCTTCCATAAGACCGGTCCCTGCAGCGTCCTTCCATAAGACCGGTCCCTGCAGCGTCCTTCCATAAGACCGGTCCCTGCAGCGTCCTTCCATAAGACCGGTCCCTGCAGCGTCCTTCCATAAGACCGGTCCCTGCAGCGTCCTTCCATAAGACCGGTCCCTGCAGCGTCCTTCCATAAGACCGGTCCCTGCAGCGTCCTTCCATAAGACCGGTCCCTGCAGCGTCCTTCCATAAGACCGGTCCCTGCAGCATCCTTCCATAAGACCGGTCCCTGCAGCGTCCTTCCATGCTCCAATGGTCTAAAGTCCTGACAAGACCAAGAGCAATGTAGGCTCCATAGCTCCACCTTGGATATGACGGTGCTGAGGGACCATCCCCTGCCGGAGCATGGGGGAGCGCCCTCTGCTGGGGGAGTGGAGGATCAGGTGAGTTAAAGTGTGATTTACTCTCCATTAGACTCAATAAGCAGTTAGCCCCACTGCAAGAGGGGGGGGGGGGGGAACATTTTCCAGGACCTTTAAAGTTGATCTCCAGATTTCTTCTCCAGTACAGTTTCCAAATTAAACTTTTACATTTTCATGACATACCTTACAAATGTTTTATATACAGCCTCCTTAGTATTATCCTAAAATTTCCCAATATCGTTTCCAATAGATCAGTTCTAAGAGAAAATATACTGCATTTTGGCCACTAGATGGAGCTGATGATATGAGAATTAATCTATTAAAAAAATGGATGTATTGCAGAGAGCTATACAGCATTTCAAACACTAGATGGCGGTCATGATATGAAAATTAAAGCTTTACTGCATTTCGAACACTAGATGGAGCTGATGATATGACAATTAAAGCTATTCTGCATTTCGAACACTAGATGGAGCTGGTGATATGAGAATTAAATCTATACCGCATTTCGAACACTAGATGGAGCTGATGATATGAGAATTAAAGCTATACTGCATTTCGAACACTAGATGGAACTGATGATATGAGAATTAAATCTATGCCACATTTCGAACACTAGATGGAGCTGATGATATGAGAATTAAATCTATACCGCATTTTGAACACTAGATGGAGCTGATGATATGAGAATTAAAGCTATACCGCATTTCGAACACTAGATGAAACTGATGATATGAGAATTAAAGCTATACTGCATTTCGAACACTAGATGGAGCTCATGATATGAGAATTAAATCTATGCCACATTTCGAACACTAGATGGAGCTGATGATATGAGAATTAAATCTATACTGCATTTCGAACACTAGATGAAACTGATGATATGAGAATTAAAGCTATACTGCATTTCGAACACTAGATGGAGCTCATGATATGAGAATTAAATCTTTACCGCATTTTGAACACTAGATGGAGCTGATGATATGAGAATTAAAGCTATACTGCATTTCGAACACTAGATGGAGCTTATGATATGAGAATTAAAGCTATACTGCATTTCGAACACTAGCTGGAGCTGGTGATATGAGAATTAAATCTATACCGCATTTCGAACACTAGATAGAGCTGATGATATGAGAATTAAATCTATACTGCATTTCGAACACTAGATGGAGCTGGTGATATGAGAATTAAATCTATACTGCATTTCGAACACTAGATGGAGCTCATGATATGAGAATTAAAGCTATACTGCATTTCGAACACTAGATGGAGCTCATGATATGAGAATTAAATCTATACCGCATTTCGAACACTAGATGGAGCTGATGATATGAGAATTAAAGCTATACCGCATTTCGAACACTAGATGGAGCTGATGATATGAGAATTAAAACTATACCGCATTTCGAACACTAGATGGAGCTGATGATATGAGAATTAAAGCTATACCGCATTTGGAACACTAGATGGAGCTGATGATATGAGAATTAAAGCTATACCGCATTTCAAACACTAGATGGAGCTGATGATATGAGAATTAAAACTATACCGCATTTCAAACACTAGATGGAGCTGATGATATCAGAATTAAAACTATACTGCATTTCGAACACTAGATGGTGCTGTCAATGTAGGAATTATTCTATTAGAAAGAAAGCAGGGGAACGTATCAGCCAACTTGCACTAACGCTGCTGACAACCGGGCGATGGATGTTTTATGAAAGGCCTCCTTAGTATTACCTGAAATTTCCCCGTATTTTTTCTAATGGTTCAAATCATTTATTGTCAGTTTTGTCTAGTGGCCACATGCAGTAAATCTTTCTGAAACGCGTTAGTAAAAAATATAGTGAATTATGACCACTAGATGGAGCTGATGATATAGGAATTAATTTAATTTAAAAAAAAAATGGATGTTTTGGCCAACTTGCATGAATGTTATGACATTTGGCCAACAAATGTTTTATACATAGTCACCTTAGTATTACCCCAAAATTTCCCCTTATTTTTTTACAAATACATTAAATTCATTTATTGTCAGCTCCATCTACTGGCCACATGCTTTATATCTTTCTGAATGACGCCAGTTAGAATATATACTACATTCTGGCCACTAGATGGAGCTGATGATATAGGTATTAATTTATAAAAAAAATTGATGTGTTTTTCCGAAACCTATACTGCATTTTGGCCACTAGATGGAGCTGACAATGTAAAAAGTATTCTATTAGAAAGAATATGGGACCATATCAGCCAATTAATTAGATGGTAAGCTCTTCTGAGCAGGGCCCTCTTAATCCTCTTGTATTTTATTGTATTATAACTGTATGTCTCCTTTTTATATTGTAAAGCACTGTGTAAACTGTTGGCGCTATATAAATCCTGTATAATAATAATAAATTGCACTAGCGCTTCTGACATTCGGCCAATTAATGTTTAATACATAGCCAACTTAGTATTACCCAAAATCTCCCCGTATTTTTTTTTTCTAATAGCCCAATTAATTTATTGTCAGTTCCACATGCAATAAATCTTTCTGAAATTCATCAGTGTAAAAATAAAAGGCATTCTGGCCACTTGATGGCGCTGATGATATAGAAATTAATTTATATATATATAAAAAAAAAATGGATGTTATTCAGAAAGCTATACTGCATTTCAAGCACTAGATGGTGCTGAAAATATAGGAATTCATCTATTAGAAAGAATATGGGAACATATCAGCCAACTTGCACTAATGCTTCTGACATTCGGCCAAAAAATGTTTTATAAATAGCCACCTAGTGTTAGTGCGGAGGCGCCGGTGACACTCGGAACAGTTCGGAGCCGTTCGAAAATACTCAGAATCACTCGGAAATACTTGGAAAACACTCCTTTCCCGAGTGTTTCCGAGTCTCTTTGAGGCTTTCTGAGTTCAGCCGAGCTGCTCCCGAGTATTTCCTAGGCTCTCCGGCGCCCCCCCCAACTCTGGCCACATGTAGTATTGCATCTAATAGAAGTCAATGTGGAACAAATTATCTTCGTTTCCATTGACTTCTATGGGGAAACTCGCTTTGATCTGCAAGTGCTTTGGATTACAAGCATTCTCCTGGAACGGATTATGCTCGTAATCCAAGGTTCCACTGTATTGTTTTCAAATAGTTGAATCCATTTGTTGTCAGCTCCATCTAGTGGCCATGTGCAGTTTAGCTTTCTGAATTACACCAGTGAGAAAATATACTGCATTTCGGCCACTAGATGGAGCTGATGATTTAGAATTGTATTTATTAAAAAATGGATGCGTTTCAGAAAGGTATACTGCATTTTGGCCACTAGATGGGGCTGACCGTATAGAAATTAATCTATTAGAAAAAATATGGGGACATTTTCGCCAGCTTGCATGGCCTAGAGTTTAGCGGGCATATAATACCACCATGCTAATAATTAAAAAAGTTAAATAAACGTTTCCATTAGGCTCCATTCGCACTTGTGCAACTCTAAAGTCGTGCAATCTCCATCATGACTTTACAGTGCAACTTTGGATGGGTGCGACTTGAATGCGACTTTGGGTTTGACGGTTGCACAGCTGTCGCGCTGAAAACATTAAGATGCGACTTTCATGTGACTTTTGAGAGTTTACATTGCAGTCTATGGCACTCTTGTCGCATGAAAGTTCCAACGAAGTAGTGCAGGAATAGGGTTGCCACCTTTTCTTCAAGCCAAACCCGAACACTTTAGCGGCCATGGACACCTTTGGGTGCCCCAGGAAGGGTAGTACTGCGGTGCGCATAGCGTGCCACAGCAAACAGTGGGTGTAGCTAAATTGCTCTTGCTGAAATCATCGCCCTACCCCTCAGTGATGTCGAACCTGCCCCCAGACGCCCGCCCACAGCTCCCAGACAGCAGCAGATTTTGGTGTGACTATCTTGGGTATTTGGGGAGCCGCAGCCCAGACTGAATAATGTGTCCGGGTTTCAGTCTGCCTGAAACCCGGACACATGATTTAAAACCCGGACTGTCCAGGTGAATCACGGACAGGTGGCAACCCTATGCAGGAACCTTTATAAAGTCACTGCGACTTCAAGTCACATAGATTTGAACGGCTTCCATTGAAATACATGGGCCTGTGAATGGAGCCTCAATGCTTCCATTTCATTAACAGATGTCAGTCTGGAGGAATGGGTGTTACTAAGCAGGCTGTATTATTCGCCTTCAGACCACCCTAGGTAATGCCCACATGTGATGCTGAGCCTCCATGATTGAAATCCAATAAATGAAAAAGGGCAGGTTTGCAGCAGTCAGGCTGGGGAGGAAAAGACTTGATGATGCTTTACGTCCCCCAGCCAGGAAATTAGGCAGGGCTCTATCGGCCTTGCTGCAGCTTCTAATGCACATTGTGAGAAGCTCACAGTGTGCAGTGAAATCAGAGGAAGCTATTTCAGTCCTGGAGAGGAGCCAGTAAAACTGTGCAGGACTGAGCGCCAGAGGTCAGATTTAAATTGCCCCCCCCCCCCCCCCCCCCCAGTTGATTAGGAATATAATGCCTGCTTTTTTAGGGGATGGTTTGTGCCGTTTAAATCATGCGAAAGCCTAACCTCTCTGTGGGATCGGCTGCAGCGTCTACTCTCATAATGACGGAGATGATGGGCGACGCTGAGCGGTAATTGCACTCCCAGTAATTACAGACAAATTAAACAATGGGGACAACTCCATGGCTTCGGCGCTCATCCGCCAATTTAGCAATTAAACTATTTGCACAAAGAGGCAACAATAGAACGGAGCTGAACTGCCGAGCCGACGGGCCCGTGTCTGCTGTGATGTCACCAATATTTTTCATTTACTGCACAACGTTCCTTTATTAAAGGGCCGCTCCACCCCGAAACTGAGATTTCACTGCTTGCTGGGTGCCGGAGAGTCCAAGTGACGCTAAACCCTTGGTTTGCAAAAGAAAGTTCTATTCCAGTAATGGGAAAAGTCCCTTCTATGACTCTCAGCCTCCTCAAAATCCACAAATTACCGTATTTATCGGCATATAACACGCACAGACGTGTAACACCCACATTCATTTTAGGAGGGACGTTTCTGGAAAAAAAACTCAAATTTTTAATAAAGAACTTTGAAGCAAAATAAGAGTCAGTGCCCATCTGCAGCCTCACAAATGCCCATCAATGCAGCCTGATCAATGTCATCTACAGCCTCACAATTGCCCATCAAATCAATGCCCATCTGCAGCCTTACCGTTGCCCATCAATGTAGCTTGATCAATGCCCATCTACAGCCTTACAATTGCCCATCAATGCAGCCTGATCAATGCCATCTGCAGCTTGATCAATGCCATCTGCAGCCTCACAATTGCACCTCAATGCATCCTGATCAATGCCCATCTGCAGCCTCACCATTGCTCCATCTGCAGTCTGATCATTGCCATCTGCAGCCTCACAATTTCCCATCAATGCAGCCTGATCAATGCCCATCTTCAGCCTCACCATTGCCCATCTGCAGCCTTATCAATGCCATCTGCAGCCTCACAATTGCCCATCAATGAAGCTTGATCAATAGCATCTGCAGCCTCACAATTGCCCATCAATGCAGCCTGATCAATGCCATCTGCAGCTTGATCAATGCCATCTGCGGCCTCACAATTGCCCATCAATGCAGCCTGATCAATGCCCATCTGCAGCCTCACAATTGTCCATCAATGCAGCCTGATCAATGCCATCTGCAGCTTCACCATTGCCCATCTGCAGCCTGATCAATGCCTATCTTCAGCCTCACACTTGCCCATCAATGCAGCCTGATCAATGCCCATCTGCAGCCTAACCATTGCCCATCTGCAGCCTGATCAATGCCATCTGCAGCCTGATCAATGCCCATCTTCAGCCTCACACGTGCCCATCAATGCAGCCTGATCAATGCCCATCTGCAGCCTAACCATTGCCCATCTGCAGCCTGATCAATGCCATCTGCAGCCTCACCATTGCCCATCAATGCAGCTTGATCAATGTCCATCTGCAGCCTCACCATTGTCCATCTGCAGCCTGATCAATTCCATCTGCAGCCTCACCATTGCCCATCTAGAGCCTGATCAATGCCATCTGCAGCCTCACAATTGCCCATCAATGCAGCCTGATCAATGCCCATCTGCAGCCTCACCATTGCCATCTGCAGACTCACCATTGCCTATCAATGCAGCTTGATCAATGCCATCTGCAACCTCACCATTGCCCATCTGCAGCCTGATCGATGCCATCTTCAGCCTCACCATTGCCCATCTGCAGCCTGATCAATGCCCATCTGCAGCCTCACCATTGCCCATCTGCAGCCTGATTAATGCCCATCTGCAGCCTCACAATTGCCCATCAATGCAGCCTGATCAATGCCCATCTGCAGCCTCACCATTGCCCATCTGCAGCCTGATCAATGCCATCTGCAGCCTCACCATTGCCCATCTTCAGCCTGATCAATGCCCATCTGCAGCCTCACCATTGCCATCTGCAGCCTTATCACTGCCCATCAATGCAGCTTGATTAATGCCCATCTGCAGCCTCACCTCAGATTACTGCTGCCTCGGAGGGGACAGGGAGGGGGACGGGACGAGCATCATCAGATTACATACAGTGAGAATCTCCTGTTTACTCAGCGGCCTCTTTAATACAAAGTCCCGCCTCCTAGACCAGCATCTATGATAGACAGAACACGGGTCCAATGCCGGCCCAGGAGGCGGGACTTCCTATTACAGAGACCACTGAGTAAACAGGAGATTCTCGCGGTATGTAATCCAACGGTGCTCGTTCCTCCCCCCCCCCGCCCCCCGTTCCCTCCTAGGCAGCCCAAATTGCAGTATTGGCGTATAACACGCACTGTTTGCACCCAATTTTCAGGGTGAAAAAGAGTGTGTTATACGCCAATAAATACAGAACTTCTATTTTCTGCCATGATCTGACTTCCTGTTAGAGTGTGACTATGTTCATTCTCCATGGTCCCATTGTTGGAGTGTAGTCACCAGGGGTGGTCCGTCCATTGTGGGCACACAGGCGCCACCCTCCCTATGCATGCGCCTGGCCACTTTCAGGATGCCGGGCGCATTAATTCCTTTGGCGGCGGTGTGTTTTTTGAAGCACTGATTACAGCCAGAGGCTCTAATAGGCTTCAAAATAGGGTGGGCTCGGGGGGCAAAGCATTGCCTCTGTACAGAGGCGGCCCTTTAATTAGGCAAATTAGGCGATTGCCTTAGGCCTCGCCCACAGAAAGGGCCTCGCCGTCGCGCGATTGCCTAATTTGCATATTGCATTTACGGTTGTTGTGTGACAGTGTGTCTGTGTGTTGACTCACTGTCATCATCATCATCATTATGTAACTGGGCGGCACTCGCAAGCGGCAGGGTGAGCGGGCGGCGGGCGCTCTGCGCATGGTGAGCTGACTCGTGCACGGTGCTTTCTGGCGTGCCACCGCCGCGATCCGCGGCGGCAGACGAGGCGGGACTACAATCTATCATGGTGGATGGTGGTGCTGGGCATGGCTCAAGCTGCCTGCATCCAATAGCAGGCTCCACTGCCACAGCGCCGTCCTCCAGCCTTTCCCCAAGTCAGCGATGGCGGCCCCAATGCATGGCGGGAGTTGTAGTTCTCCAACAGAGCACAGCACACAGACTTCAATAGGGCCATCTGGTGCCTGTGCTCTGCAGAGACAGTGAGACTACAACTCCCAGATTGCACTGCTGCAAGCAGAGAGAGAACATCGTGTATTGCTCCTCCCTGTCCTGCTGGCTTTAGCAGGGGACCGAGGCGAGGAGCAGGAGCAGGTATTCTAACTATAAATTAATATTAATATTTATATATATATATATATATATATATATATATATATATATATATATATATATATATATATATATATATATATATATATATATATATATATATATATAAGGAACTTAGGAAGCACTTTGCCATGAATGCAGAAAACAATTTAAACTCCTCCAATAATTCATAATAGGACTTGTGGATGCATTGCTGTAGTTTTTTTTCACACGCACACACACACACACACACACATATATGTATATATATATATATATATATATATATATATATATATATATATATATATATATATATATATATGTATGTGTGTGTATATATATATATATATATATATATATATATGTATATATATATATATATATATATACATATATGTGTGTGTGTGTGTGCGTGTGAAAAAAACTACAGCAATGCATCCACAAGTCCTATTATGAATTATTGGAGGAGTTTAAATTGTTTTCTGCATTCATGGCAAAGTGCTTCTTTTCTGAAATGAATCTTTTGAAAATGTTGACCTATTCATTCATGTATCTTTAACCGCTTGAGATCCGCGCTATAGCCGAATGACGGCTACAGCGTGGACCTGCTTTCCCGGGACCACGTCTATTGACGTCGTCCCGTGCACGAGCGGCCTGTGTGCCCCCTGAGGGGCGCGCGTGGCGAGCTCTGTGATCGGCGAGTCTATGAGACTCGCCTGATCACGGATCGGAGCAAGGGGCCGATCCCGACCCCTTACCACGTGATCAGCTGTCAGCCAATGACAGCTGATCATGTGATCACAACAGAGCCAGTAAAAAAAAAAGCCGATCACCGGCGGCCATGATCGGCCCCGATCACGGCCAAGTTATCAGTACCCACCTGCCCCCTGCCAGTGCAACCTAATTAAAGTAAAAGTGCCACCCATCAGTACCGGCCCTTAGTGCCTGTAGTGCCACCCATCAGTGCCCATAGTGCCACCTATCAGTGCCCATAGTGCCACCTATCAGTGCCCACAGTGCCACCTATCAGTGCCCACAATCTGCCTCAACAACACTGCTGCACCTCATATGCCACATATCCGTGCCCATCAGCGTCATCTAACAGTGCCCATCAGTGCTGCCCCTCAGTGCCCAGCAGTGCCACCTATCAGTGCCACCTATCAGTGCCCATCAGTCCCATCTATCAGTGGTACCTATCCGTGCCCATCCGTGCCACCCATCCGTGCCATCTTATCTGTGCCCATTTTGCCCATCAGTGCCGCCTTATCTGTGCCCATCAGTGCTGCCTTTTCTGTGCCTATCAGTATCGCCTTATCTGTGCCTATTGGTGCCACCTTAACCGTGCCTATCAGTGCCCACCAGTGCTGCCTCATCAGTGCATTTCAATGAAGGAGAAAAATGACCTGTTTGCAAAATTTTATAACAAACTATTAAACATGATTTATTGTAATTTTTATTAGTAAAAAATAAAACTCCGAGCTGTAACTAAATACCACCAAAAGAAAGCTCTATTTGTGGGAAAAAAATGATAAAAATTTCATTTGGGTACAGTGTTGTATGACCGCGCAATTGTCATTCAAAGCGCATCAGCGCTGAAAGCTGAAAATTGGTCTGGGCAGGAGGGGGGTTTAAGTGCCCAGTAAGCAAGTGATTAACAAGACACTTTTATTTTCCCCCCCAAAAAAAAAAGAATAACTTGTCATCTGCTTTACTGAGGTTTTGGTATGCCTTTTGCTAGATCAATAGAATTAGCCCTGGTGTTGCATACACACGGTCGGACAAAGTTGTTGGAAAATCCGATTGTTCGGAACGTGATGACGTTCGATCGTTGCGACAGGACTACGTTGCGGCTAGTAGCCAATAGCTTTGATCTCGTAATTTGATCTGGGCACTTTGTCCAATCGGAATTCTCTACAAACGATTGGACCAAGTCCGATCGGATCATGTTGTCGGAAAATTTTATATCCAGCTGTTAAACTTTGTTGGTCGGACATTCCGACAGAAAAAGTCAGATGAAACCCACACACGGTCGGATTATCCAACAACGCAGTCCGATCGGACATTTTCAGTCGGTGTGTACAGGGGCTTAGAATAGTTCCACCATACTGAAGGTTGGTTCTCTATGAACCTTAGTAGCTAATGGGCCCATCATGGCACAAGCCATATCTTTATCCATTTCCTGTAACATGATCCACAATGTGCGAGTCAGCAAAAGCTTAGTATTATGGGTGACTCTTCCTTTCTGGATCATATTCACCTTTTCCTAACTTTCCTATCCAATACTTCCATTACTTTTTATTAGCTTCCATTACACTCCATCCTTTCCGTCTTAGACATGCTGTCTGTCTGTACTGTACCCAATCTCTGTCTATTGGTCTCATCATCGTTGTCTGTACTGTACCCTGTCACAGTGACAACTATTGATGAGCTCAGTGGCTGCGTTTTATGGCACAGTGGCTGCATTTGATGGGCTTGGTGACTGTGTTTTATGGCACAGTGGCTGCAATTGATGGCACAGTGGCTGCAATTGATGACACAGTGGCTGTGTTTGATGGGCACAGTGAGCCTGCAATTGCTGCTTTTTTTTCAGTTTGCACCCCCCCAAAAAAAATTTGAGCACCAGCCACCACTGGATGGGATCATCATTGTGCCCTTCTCCTTACTTGTTGAATGACAGGCTGAGGGCATGTACATTCCAGTTGAATGCCGTTGAATGAGGCTGGCTGTCATTCAAACTGGAGGGATTATTTTCTTTTTCATTTTAATTATTTTAATTCATTATCTTGCTGCAGTTCTGCTTTCACACACATATTCACACACATATGTGAAATGTTTCCTCCACCAAAAGATTTATAATTCTGTGCAGCTATTTTTGTGATTCATATTCCTCTGCCAGACAGTACAGAATGGTGTGACAGTACCACCTTTTTTATTACAATTAAGTAATACAGCAGTTTTATTTACCCTCTCCCTAAACCTGCTGACGATGAAGAAGCATTACACTGATAAGTTATCAATTATGCTCATTCTGTTATCATAGCCGCGCAGTCTCTGACCGTCTCCTGTATCATTGTCCGCACAGTCTCTGACCATTTCCTGTATCTTTGTGGTGTGATTGTCTGTCAGCTCCCTGTCTGTGGCTCCAACTTTTCATACCGTGTTGGCAAGGTAAGAGTTTGCTTGTCATTACCATAATAAAACTGTCTCCTGTATCATTTTCTGCACAGTCTCTGACCGTCTCCTGTATCATGGCCACACAGTCTCTGACCGTCTCCTGTATCATGGCCGCACAGTTTCTGACCGTCTCCTGTATCATGGCCACACAGTCTCTGATTGCCTCCTGTATCATGGCCGCACAGTCTCTGACCATCTCCTGTATCATTGTCCACATACAGTCTCTGACCATCTCCTGTATCATTGTCCACACACAGTCTCTGACCATCTCCTGTATCATGGCTGTGCAGTCTCTGACCATCTCCTGTATAATTTTCCGCACAGTCTATGACCATCTCCTGCATCTTTCTGGGGTGATTGTCTGTCAGCTCCCTGTCTGTGGCTCCAACGTTTGATATCGTGTTAACCAGGTAAGAGTTTGCTTGTCATTACCATAATAAAACCATCTCCTGTATCATTGTCCGCACTGACCATCGTCTGTAGCACTGTCTGCACAATCTCTGACCATCTCCTGTATTATTGTCTGCATAGTCTCTCACCATCTCCTGTATTATTGTCTGCATAGTCTCTCACCATCTCCTGTATTATTGTCTGCATAGTCTCTCACCATCTCCTGTATCATTGTCGACACACAGTCTCCGACCATCTCCTGTATCATTGTCCATACACAGTCTCCGACCATCTCCTGTATCATTGTTCATACACAGTCTCTGACCTTCTCTTGTGTCATGGTTTGGACTGTCCCTCAGGTGGGCTTAGCTGTCCCTTAGCTGGGACTGTACCTTTTCTGGATTGGATGGGTTGGACTATGTCCCTCACCTGGGTTGGACTATGTCCCTCAGCTGGGTCAGACTATGACTATATCCCTTAGCTGATTTGGACTGTCCCTTAGGTGTACTGGATTGTCGCAGTCCCATAGCTGAACTGAACTGTAACACTCCTATAGCTGAATTTGGCTGTCCCTCAGCTGGATTGGACTGTCGCTTAGCTGGGACTGTCCCTTAGCTGGATTTGACTATTCCTTAGGTGAATTGGATTGTCGCAGTCCCATACCTGGATTGAACTGTGACACTCCCATAGCTGTATTGGGCTGTCCCTTAGCTGGTTTGGACTGTCCCTTAGGTGGATTGGATTGTCACAGTCCCTCAGCTGGATTGGACTGTCCCTCAGCTGGGTTGGACTGTCCCTCAGCTGGGACTGTCCCTTAGGTGGATTGGATTGTCACACTCCCATAGCTGGATTGGCCTGTCCCTCATCTGATTGGACTGACCCTTGACTGGATTGGACTGTCCCTTAGATGGGTCACACTGTCCCTTAACTGAGTAGGACTGTGTATTGGGTGGATTGGATTGTCACAGTCCCATAGCTGGATTGAACTGTCACACTCCCATAGCTAGATTGGCCTGACCCTCAGCTGGATTGGACTGTCCCTCAGCTGGATTGGACTGTCCCTCAGCTGGATTGGACTGTCCCTCAGCTGGGTCGGACTGTCCCTCAGCTGGGTCGGACTGTCCCTCAGCTGGGTCGGACTGTCCCTTAGGTGGATTGGATTGTCACACTCCCATAGCTGGATTGGCCTGTCCCTCATCTGATTGGACTGACCCTTGACTGGATTGGACTGTCTCTCAGGTGGATTGGATTGTCACAGTCCCATAGCTGGATTGAACTGTCACATTCCCATAGCTAGATTGGCCTGACCCTCAGCTGGATTGGACTGTCCCTCAGCTGGATTGGACTGTCCCTCAGCTGGATTGGACTGTCCCTCAGCTGGGTCGGACTGTCCCTCAGCTGGGTCGGACTGTCCCTCAGCTGGGTCGGACTGTCCCTTAGGTGGATTGGATTGTCACACTCCCATAGCTGGATTGGCCTGTCCCTCATCTGATTGGACTGACCCTTGACTGGATTGGACTGTCCCTTAGATGGGTCACACTGTCCCTAACTGAGTAGGACTGTGTATTGGGTGGATTGGATTGTCACAGTCCCATAGCTGGATTGAACTGTCACACTCCCTTAGCTGGATTGGACTATCCCTTAGTTGGATTGGACTGTCTGTTAGGTGGATTGGATTGTCACAGTCCCATAGCTGGATTGAACTGCCGCACTCCCATAGCTGGATTGGCCTGTCCCTCAACTGGATTGGACTGTCCCTCAGCTGGATTGACTGTCCCTTAAATGGGTCAGATTGTCCATTATCTGGGAATGTCCTTTAGCTGAATTGGACTGTCTCTTGGGTGGATTGGATTGTCACAGTCCCATAGCTGGATTGAACTGTCGCACTCCCTTAGCTGGATTGGACTATCCCTCAGCCGGATTGGACTATCCCTCAGCCGGATTGGACTATCCCTCAGCCGGATTGGACTATCCCTCAGCCGGATTGGACTATCCCTCAGCTGGATTGGACTGTTTGTTAGGTGGATTGGATTGTCACAGTCCCATAGCTGGATTGAACTGCCGCACTCCCATAGCTTGATTGGCCTGTCCCCCATCTGATTGGACTGTCCCTCGGCTATATTGGACTGTCCCTCAGCTGGGTCAGGCTGTCCCTTATCTGTTACTGTCCCTTAGCTGGGCCGGACTGTCCCTTAGCTGGGCCGGACTGTCCCTTATCTGGGTCGGACTGTCCCTTATCTGGGTCGGACTGTCCCTTATCTGGGACTTTCCCTTAGCTGGATTGGACTGTCTCTTAGGTGGATTGGATTGTCACAGTCCCATAGCTGGATTGAACTGTCGCACTCCCTTAGCTGGATTGGACTATCCCTCAGCTGGATTTGACTATCCCTCAGCTGGATTTGACTATCCCTCATGGGTTTGGCTGTCCCTCAGCTGGGTTTGGCTGTCCCTCAGCTGGGTTTGACTGTCCCTCAGCTGGGTTTGGCTGTCCCTCAGCTGGGTTTGGCTGTCCCTCAGCTGGGTTTGGCTGTCCCTCAGCTGGGTTTGACTGTCCCTCAGCTGGGTTTGACTGTCCCACAGATCGGACTACCTCTTAACTGGATTGGACTGCCTCTTAGCTTTTTGTCAGATATACACTGAAAAACTCATTATGCAAGTACCCTTGTTAACCAGTGAATTTGTTTGCTTATAAAGGGTGTGACAACAGCAAGTGATTTAGCATGAAAACAGTTTGACCAATTGAGAGACCAGAAGCAGAAATCACTTCAATCAATTAAATTCTGTTCCAGCATTGGTCTTTTTACCATTTTGTTTATTTTGTTCTAAAATTGTGTGTTAGTACACTGTGTGTAATTACTAGATTAGCAGAATTTACTTTAGTTTTCCATAAATTTAAAACAAATATGCAAAAAGGTGGAAGAGAACGTGACAAAGGGCGAAAATTTGAATCTGGTCACCAAAAAAGAAAAAAGAATATTGCTTTTGAGGAATGCAAACAAGAGCTACGTGGCTCTATGCATAAGTTTTTGAAGACAGGCAAGATAAATACAAGTCAAGAGGTGCCTGAGCATCAACACGAGACGATGGAATCAGTTTTGACTGAAATAGAAGATGATTCACAGCCAAGCACTTCTGTTGAATCTGAATCGTATGCCATTTGGGGTAGCGCAGAAGAAGGAATTCAAGAAAGACCTAGTGTTCCTGATTCTGAGCAATCAGAGTCTACATATCAGCCTCTAAGTTATGATCCTGGAGAATGGACTTTTCCAGTGGAAGATAAAGACCGAATCTGTTTTATACAGAAAGGACCAGTAAGGGAAGAAAATTTAACTTTTCCATTAGACAGTGGAAAAAGACATTTTTCTACCTTTCATTACACCAGGGTTCTAAGCAACAAGGAAACACAAGACCGGCGCTGGTTAGTTTATTCCAAAAGCAAGGACTGTGTTTTCTGTTTTGCCTGTCGTTTGTTCTCACCATTAGGGAGCGCTTTAGTGTCTAATGGCTGCAATGACTGGAAGAACCTGAGCAATCGTCTTGGTTTGCATGAACACAGTTCTGACCACTTAAAGAACATCATCACATGGATGGAAACTGAGAAAAGATTTAGATGTGGGAAAACTATTGATGCATCGGTGCAAAAGCAAATACTCCTGGAAAAGCAACGTTGGCATGAAATTCTGGAAAGGCTTATAGCCACTGTTCAATTCTTGTCATGCCATAACTTGCCATTTCGAGGACACAGAGATAATTTAGAGGAAGAGAATAGTGGCAATTTTATCGATCTAATAAAGCTTTGTGCAAGGTTTGATCCTGTTCTTCGTGAACACTTGCAACGAATTGAAGCGAAACGTATTCACAACCATTACTTGGGAAAAAACATACAAAATGAACTAATTTCATTGATGGCCAAACTTGTCAAGCAAAAAGTAATTGAAAAAATTCTTCAAGCTAAATATTATTCCATAATTCTGGATTGCACTAGGGATGTGAGCCACATTGAACAGATGACTGTGGTATTACGACATGTTGATGAAATATCTGGAGATGTTGAAGAGCATTTTATTGGATTTTTACCAGTTGAGAAAACGACAGCTGAAGAGTTAACTAAAACCATACTGCTGGAAATTGAGGAATCAGGTTTGGACATCAAAAATTGCCGTGGTCAAGGATATGACAATGGAGCAAACATGCGAGGGGAGAAAAGTGGTGTAAAAACTAGGATATTAAATATCAATCCTTTAGCTTTTTTTACACCCTGTGGTTGCCATAGTTGGAATTTGGTTCTGGGTGATGCAGCAGCATCTTGTGTAAAAGCCAAATTATTTTTTGGCGTTTTGCAAAGACTTTACACATTGTTTTCTGGCTCATCCAATAGATGGGCAATTTTAAAAGAGAAGGTAAATATTACCCTCAAGCCATTGTCAGAAACCAGATGGGAGTGCAGAGTCGAGAGTGTAAAGGCTGTCCGTTACCAGCTAAAAGAAATTGCTGAGTGCCTGGAAGAGATGACACAGATGAATGCTGATCCTGCTTTCTGTAGTGAATGTAATTCACTAAAAGAAGAAATTTTGTCATACGAGTTTGTTCTGTCATTAATTGTATGGTATGAGATTTTAGTAAAAATCAACCTTATCAGCAAGGTGTGGCAAAAGTCTTGTATGCAGCTGGACACTGCAGTAAAACATTTGGAGGCCTTCCTGTGCTGGCTGAAAGAATATCGCCAACATGGCTTTAATTCTGCCATTGTTACTGCCAGAGAAATTGCTGAAGAAATGGACATTCCAAAAGAATTTCGACAGTGCAGGATACGCAGGACCAAAAGAATGTTTGATTATGAGTGTCCAGATGAAGCAGTTGTTAACCCTGCAGACAGGTTTAGAGCAGAATATTTCAATGTTATTGTCGACAAGATTCGTGCTAGTGCTGAGCCTCGCTTTGAAGGTTTAAAAAGCTATGTCAGCAATTTTGGATTTTTATATGATATCTCCTCTTTATGCATGAAATCTGAGAAAGACTTATTAGAAGACTGCAAAGAACTTGAAGCCCTACTTACTTTACCTAATTCTTCTGATTCTGACATAAGAGGTCTGGAATTGTATGAAGAGCTACGAATGTGTATGCGTACTGTACCTCCAAAATTGAATATGTCCGATTCCTTGAAATAT
Organism: Lithobates pipiens; assembly: GCF_037356315.1. Classification (NCBI taxonomy): domain Eukaryota; kingdom Metazoa; phylum Chordata; class Amphibia; order Anura; family Ranidae; genus Lithobates; species Lithobates pipiens. The sequence continues at coordinate 213,718,309 of NW_027507788.1, forward strand.
CTCATTGATAACAATTTAACTGACGTTTATCCAAACATCTATATTGCATTGAGAGTCATCTTAACAATTCCAGTTACTGTTGCATCAGCTGAGAGGAGCTTTTCAAAACTAAAATTAATAAAAACTTACTTAAGATCAACTATGAGCCAAGAGAGATTATCTGCCTTAGCAGTTTTGTCCATTGAACGTGATCTGGCTTCAAAATTAAATTATTCATCTGTGATAGATGAATTTACAACTGTCAAATGTAGGAGAATGTTTTGAAACTTCTGATATTGAAACATTAAAAAAAAATGTATTACTGTTAAAACTTTCCAGGGGATTTGTGTATGAGCCCCAACTATAGTTAGCACATGTATTGTGGCATTGTATATTGAAACAAAGTTTTTTTTTGTTTGTTTTTGTTTTGATTGACTTTCAGTAAGTGCCTGAGAATTCTAATAGGGCACTCTTACACCAGGCTGTTTTCCTGCAGGCACCGTAAATAGACACGTGTACAGAATTGACAGGCATTTATTGGAGCAGCACCATGGTAGCTGCAGATCAAACAGAAGCAGCTTCCTTGGCTGTATAGGATAGGAGAGTTTAATGTCACTTTAAGGCTGTCAGCAGATTGGCCTCTACAAACTCAACAGTGTCTAAAAATGGAGAGCAACTAAGGAAGTGCAAAGTGGGGTGAGACAGTGTACTACTACTACTACATTTTAAACAGTATAGACACTAAATCTACCAGGACTTAATTTTCTGACAAAACTTCCAATTTAAGGTTTTTTTTATATTTTATTGATGTTTTGCTAAAGAAAACAAGAAACTGAGTTATTTTCTTACTTGAGAAATATTGCACTTTACACCTATTATGTTCCATGCACTACTGAGCAAATATGCCAAGTTACATATTTCTATGTTTTTATGTTTTCCATTTTTGTAAAAAAAATCACTTGTTGCATCCTTGTTGCATTAAACAGGTTATATGCAAGAATAAGTTTGTTGACACATTTATTTTACATTTACAAGACAGACAGCACAGAGAATAATAAGTAGGCAGCTGCACAATTTGATCTATATCTGTGTGCGTGTAACATATATATATATATATATATCTATATATATATATATATCTATATATATATATCTATATATATATATATATATATATGTATATATATATATATATATATATATATATATATATATATATATATATATATATATATATATATATATATAATCATACCTACCCACCCACCCTATGTTATGATAGTTGATTAAAAAATAATTGGTTAGAGAAATTTATAGCAACTGTGAATTCATAGGATTTAAGTTAATATATGCATTTATACAGTTAATTTTTAATAGTTTTTTAAAATATTTTTGCCATTATGGGTGTGAGTGGGGCCTCATGTCTAAGTTTTGCCTAAGGCCTCACAAAGTCTAGAGCCGCCTCTGCCTCTGTAGCCCACCCAGGTGTGTTGCAACAGCGAATGAATATTCGCTGTTGCAACACTAATCCTCCTCCCAGCCAATCAGGAAGCGGGTCTGATACCCATCACCCGATTGACTGAGAGGACAGGGGATTCAATTGGACGCCTATGAGAAGAAGAGAGGAGCCGCACAGAAGACACAGGAGCTCGCCGTCCATAGAAGCCCGCTGTCACTGGAGCCTGCAACCTGCCAGAGCCCACAACCTGCCTACCGGAGCCTGCAGCCTGCCGGAGCCTGCAACCTGCTGGAGCCCGCAACCTGACTGCCAGAGCCCGCAACCTGACTGCCGAAGCCTGCAACCGGCCGGAGTCCGCAACCTGACTGCCGGAGCCTGCAACCTGCCGGAGCCCACAACCTGACTGCCGGAAGCCTGCAACCTGCTGGAGCCCGCAACCTGACTGCCAGAGTCTGCAACCTACCGCAGCCCGCAACCTGCCTGCCGGAGGCTACAACCTACCAAAGCCCACAACCTGCCCACCGGGGGCCTGCAACCTACTGAAGCCTGCAACCTGCCTGCCAGACCCTGCAACCTACCGCAGCCCACAACCTGCCTGCCGGAGCCCGCAACCTGACTGCTGGAGCCTGCAACCTGCCGGAGCCCGCAACCTGACTGCCGGAGCCTGCAACCAGCCGGAGTCCGCAACCTGCCGGAGCCCGCAACCTGACTGCTGGGGCCTGCAACCTGCTGGAGCCTGCAACCAGCCTGCCAGAGCCTGCAACCTACCGTAGCCCGCAACCTGCCTGCCGAAGGCTGCAACCTACCAAAGCCCACAACCTGCCCATCGGGGCCTGCAACCTACCAAAGCCCGCAACCTGCCTGCCAGAGCCTGCAACCTACTGGAGCCAGCAACCTGCCGGCTGGAGCCTACAAACTCCCGAAGCCCACAACCTGGCCACCGGGCCTTCAACCTACCGGAGCCCGCAACCTGCCTGCCGGAGCCTGCAACCGACCGAAGCCTGCAACTTGCCTGCCAGAACCTGCAACCTACCGCAGCCCGCAACCTGCCTGCCAGGGCCTGCAACCTGCCCACCGGGGCCTGCTAGGGTAAGTGCGCACGGGGGGGGGAGGGATTCTGAGATGCCATCGACCAACTGGGGGGGTTGTTTGCTGCCCCTCCGCCCCAAAAAAACACCGACCGCCACCAGTAGTCACCATGTCTAGCTTCAGCTGCCCACAGTTAAAATGGCTGCAGCCAGACTCAGTAGAGGGAGATTTCTGCAGCATATTTGGCAAGTACAGAATCACAGTATATATAAAATAATATGCAAAGTGGTTGGAGGGCAGCTTCAGAATGGCAAAGATGTTTTTATTACAAATTATGTGAGCAGACTACAGTTCCTCTTTAGTATTACCCCCAATATGTTTTCTAATAGATTCATTCATGTATTCTCAAACTGCATCTAGTGGCCAGATTGCAGTATAGCTTTCTGAATTACATCTGTGGCCACTAGATGGAGCTGATGATATAGGAATTAATGTATTTTGAAAAAATTGAAGTATTTCAAAAAGCTATACTGCATTTTGGCCACTAGATG